>NW_019385579.1:201602-219210 GCF_000671375.1 Centruroides sculpturatus
AATGCGCACCGGGAGTATATTCTATACCCATTTGGGATGACAGATTTAATAATAAGTTGGTATATGTGGGATCAACCAAACGCTCCCTTCGCAAACGTCTCCAGGAGCATAAATATGATATAGATAATAATAAACACACCACCACCCTTTCAACCGTGGCCACAGAACCTGGAATAAGGGTGGATCTACAGAATGCCCGTATGGTAAGACTATCACAGCGTACGGACCAACTAAGAATTATGGAGACCTTAGAGATTTATAAAGCAGGATTAAACAACACATGTATTAACTCCAAAGACGCAGTTAATATCTCTAAAGCATGGAAATTTTGTTATGAAGAAACACCCCACACATAATTGAGTGCAATGTCGTTTATTACAAGCGCAATTTACGCAAGCTTTAATGTCATCGAGAAAGAACGTGGTGTTCTATATTTTTGATATAAACGTTGACATTCTAGGATTTGAATCGCATTTAATCCATTACTGTTCGATTTTGCAATATTTGAATTTATTAAAACGGTAGCCTGAAGAAGACCCTGGTAGGGTCGAAAACGTTTGCCAAAAAGAGTAATACTGGGGAGTTAGAAGGTTTATGTTCAAGTAGAGAGAATTATATTTCCTCCAGTGATAGATAGGAAGTTCATTAGTTAAAGGTTTACGACTTTGTGAAATTTCTTTTTTGAATTTATTCCATTGAAATAAATAATTAAAACATTTGTCGGTTTTGTTTACACATTTATTGGGAGGCATTGGAACTTGCCTTGGGCCGTGGGTTGGACACCCCTGCTTTAGAACATATGGATGAAAAGTTACACTTGTCAATTTCTTACTAAGATCTTCAGTATTAATCTGTTTTTAGCAGTCACTGAACCTTCACCATGGGAAGCAAATATACAGGGATTTTTTTCAAAGATAAACTGAGATGTAACTAAAAATTCTCTGCCAAGTAATTATTGGGTTTGGAGTAAGTCTGTTCAGTAGTTACATTTTTTAACAGTATTTTTTTCAAAAATCTCTTACAAAAATCCAAAAATTTGCAACAAACATGTTTAAATCAATAAGTTTGTCACACACTTTCTCTGATACTTGAATTGTGTGGACAATGTAAGTAAAGCGATACAAATTAGAAAAGACATTAGTTTAACTGCTTTAATGATTTTTGCACATATGGAGTTTGATGTATTAAATTATGTACAATTTGCTAAATGGTACTGGTGATGTCTTGCTAATGGCTAGTTGTTTTGGATGTTGAATTGTTGAATGATTTGTTGATTCAACAAATTCTGTTTGAATAAGAATGGGAGGAACATAGTTCTTTGTCATAGGTTTTTTTGATTTTGGTATTTAAACTGAATGATCTTAAAGTTATTCTTTAATCTTTGACATTGTTTTTTTATAGAGGGATCAACATAGTTTTTCTTGAAAGTTGTTTCAGAGCTTCAAATTTTTGTGATCTTTAGGAATTCCTTCATGACTGTGGCCAGTGAGATATTACACTTTAGGGATGTTTCAGGTGACAGTTGAAGTTTTTTTTTTTTCATTAATTGTTTTTGGTAATCACTATTAAAAATAATGATTGTGATTTCGAAATTTCCTGGGAGTTGAAAATAAGCTTGATACTTATCAGTTCCTAAGACTCAAGAGTCAAATCTTAGTCTTCATATAATTTTGTTTTATTAAAATTTACATGATAGAGGTGATTTTTATTACTTAGATATGATAAAATGTTGAATTCTGTCAATATGATCTAATATCATTCTTTGCCAATCAATTGATATAATCAATTTTTCATCTGATCCAATACCAATACAGTAGAGCGTCGATTATCCGAATAAATTTGGGACTGGGGTTGTTTGGAAGATTGATGTTTCAGATAACCGATTATGTACAAAAAAATATATTAATTTATCCCATCTTGACATTTTTCTCCATTGCATGTCGCTTCGCATAGAATTTTCATCGATGTTAAGCCTAACGAAGACTATTGTATCATTAAAAATTATTTTTTTATTTTGTACGAACAAAATAAGTATATTGAAAAATATAAAAATAATAAAAGATTATACTTCAGAAGTTAATTTAGTATCAAAAACGTAAAATATTTGAGTAGCCCAAGACATAGCCAATGATTGCAGCGTCACAGCGCTGGCAAAAATTTAAATTTGCCGACTGGAATTCTTTCGGATGATTGATGTTTCAGATAGTCGTCGCTCTACTGTACTTGTTTTTATCCATATTCTACAGATGATGATGATAAAGTCTGAAAGCTCATTTGTTTAGAGAGTATTAACTTTGTTCATTGACCACTTAAATTCAAATATAAAGAAATAAGTTTACAAATAGATTTATATGCTCCTTTCAGATTAGGATTCTAGGCAGTTGTAATTGTCTAGTTTGCCTACACCTGACTTTGTCCTTGCTTTTAGGAAAAATTTGAACATGCCTTGAAAAAATGCATTGCCAAATTGCCACCTGGCTTGAAATATTGCCACACCTGGCAACATTGTTTGCATATTTCCTGTCCATTGCTAAAAATGCATAGTGTGTAAACTTTTTTTATACAAGCAGAATAAGCAAAATCCTGCTCTTATTGGTCAAAATCTGTCACAACCAAAGTACTTAAAATAAGATTTATATGCTGAGCGTACTGTTACAGATCCATTCTTTCTACAAAAATCTTTATTAATTATAATAATAAATGATTTTAGTTTATAGAACAAATTAATATTTATTAATATTGATACTTTACAAAGTTTATTTCATTTTCTCTCCAGAAAGAGAGAAGTTATTTGCATTTGATAGTTACATAAAGCATTTCTAGGAAAAGAATAAAATAGACTAAACAATGCAATAACTCTAACTCAGTCTTACATCATTTTGTTCTCAAGTTTGTATCTACTATACTACTATATGATGTATCTCTTAAGAATGTGTAATTCTAATTATCTGATTCTCATGAACAGTGACATGGAGTCTAAAAAGACAATAGAAATTGATAGGCCACACTCTTTAGTCATGACAAGTTTTAATCTTAGTACAAGCTGAAGATGCCATTGCTTAGAGGCAAATTTTTTATATAATTAGTATATCTCTCTCAAAGCAATGTTGCTTACTGAGTTGGCACTTGCCAAAAATGACAACTGTATATCATGTTGCCATGACAAATTGTGCAGAAGGATGTTGCCATGATAAATCGTACACTGTCTACCTTGGATCAGTTTTTCAGCATGTAATGTCCATCACCGTATTTGAATGCCTGCCATGGCAAAATGATGTAAAAGGTATGTCTCAAAAAAATTAGTGTGTTGGTTTGTTTTATGAACAGATACCAATATATTTAAACATTCTTATACATTGATGACAGATCAATATCAGTTAAATCTCTATTTATATAAATTATAAATTATTTGTTTTATTATTATTATTTATTATAAATTATTTGTAAATATTGTAAACCTTTTATAGATGTTGTGCCATTTTAGCATCTAAAACATTTTCAAAGATTATCTTTTGTTCTCAATAGATCGTAAAACTAAATAGAATTCAATATTTCTTCCAAATTAATGCTATTTGTACTGTATTATTTATTTTTAAAAACTTACTTTTTTATTATTACATACAATTATTTTTAATTAATTACATACTGTTTGTTCTATAAATTTCATTTATTGATCTTCTCCAATGATAGATATCAGATATCATTTGTATTTTCAACATCAAATTATTAATGAGGAATTAGAATGTCATTAGACTCCTTGATTTTTTTTAAAATTTGTTTCCTTCTATATCTAAAATTCTGAGTTTTTTTATTTTTATTTTTTTTATTTGCAAATTTTCTAATATTCATGCTGTTTCAAAACAGACTGTGAAACATTTGCTAGAGCTAGTTTTTTGATAATAAAATAAAAATATTAATATTGATTTACTTTTAAAATAATTTGCATAGTTAAAAAATTTAAGCTTTAGTTTAATAATATCTTGTTTTTTGTTGTTTATACTAATTTTTAAAATGAAAATTAACATGTGAAACATAAATTTTTATTTAAAAAATATTTCATAGTTTACAATTATTTAATTTAAAACTAATATTGCTTTTATCAATTTAAAAGTTATTCCAAATAATAGAATTCCATAATTTTAACAAATTTAATTTCAGTATTGAATTTCTATTCAACTTTAACTGCAAATTGATAGAAATGTAATTTAGCAATCAATTCCTAGTAAATTGTTATAAATCATTTGTAAGACTATTTTGAAGTGGGGAAATGCCATTTTAAAAAATATCCATTGATAATCTATTGATGATGATGATATCTAGAAATTAGTTGGTTGCATTAAAAATTATCTTCAGTAAATTGTTCTAAAGAAAAGACCATGCAGGAATTTTGAATTTTATTTAAATTATTTCTTAAAACTAGGTTTACACAAAAATATAAGGTGCATTCAACTGAAAATCTGTTGATGGTTAATAATTTATTCCTGTCAAATTAGTCCATTTTTGGAGCTTGTATAGATGATAGTGTGTCTCACATAAAATTGGCCTCACTTATAGAAAATGATACATGAATTTAGTCAAATAACACTTACTAGAAACTTTATTTTGACATTTATTTAAATCAGTGGTTCTTAACCTTTTAGTGATGAGGGACCATTTATTAAAATTTTTGTCTTGTCATGGACCACGAGCTGTTTGGCAGTAATATAGGTTCTTATAAGGTTCTATAAATTAAACACGTAGAAAATTATTCGGAACCAAGAGTATTATATTATTTGCGAAAGTATTACATTAATTACATTATTTTAGTGCAATTTTTGTGACTGCATACNATGATATTTTTTTAGTTAACTAAGCATCCTATTCACATTTTTAGATTTTGATTTTAAAAATTATAGCAAATCTTTATGGTATGAAAATATTGACCTAAATTAGTAACATTGGAAAACAACAAAACAATATACAGACTTTGCCAATTTTTTTCATAGGTTTTCTATATGGTGTAAATCAAGACAATACTGTTTTTGTAATATTAATTGGAACATTGTCTTGTTGAAAGATTCAGATGATGTTTTCAGTATTTTATAGTTCTCTTTAATAAACAGTAGCATTCATTTAGTCACTAACAAAGGCAACATTAGTTTTATCTAAAAATCCAAACCCTTCTTAAACCACATCACTTTCTTGTTACCTCTTACAATATATTTGCTCTTCTCATCTTAGATTGTTTTAGTAGTATTGCCAACCATCTGCACTATTCAAATTAAACTTTTTCATCACTAAACATAACTTGTATCCATTTAGTGTTCTAGCTTGTATCTAGCTTGTATGTGAACATAACTTGTATCTAGAACATCATATCTTTGACCCATTTTAATCTGAGAGACAGAATCTCTGTTATGCATACAACTTTTTCTTAAGCTGTAGTTGTTTCAGTCTAAATTCCTGAAAGGGTTAATTTGCTTACAGGAATGTCCAGACATTCCTGTAAGCAAGAGACAAAGATCTCAAACTTGTAAAATTATTGAAAATTTTCTTAATTGTAAGTTTAAGTTTGTCTTGCTGATAACTTTGTGATCAGCAAGAAATGAAATCTGATTTATCACTTTTTAACATTAAAATTGTAAGCTACAGTTATAGATCTACCCAAATGTTTTGGCAATCTATCTCTGTTTGACTTTCTACCAGTTTTCTAAATGGTTGCTTGCCCTTTTTCAAAAACAAAAACCCTCTGAACATCATGTATTTTTGTTCTGATGAAATTGTCATTAATTGTTGCTAAGCCTATGCAAATATTTATGCATCTCAATGAGTAATTTTTTTTATTTTGACAGAACTTTTGGGGTCACAAAAATCATTGGATGTTGATAATTTTTTTTTATTACAGAAACTCATTGAATATCTTTTTTTTTCTCATCATTTTTTTATAGTTTAATAAAATAAAAAGGTAAACCCATTTTATTAATCAAATATGATTTTAGCACTTTTTTTTTTCAATTATAATGATTGTCTTTATAATTGTGACTTAACTTATTCTGAATCACTGAGATAAATTTTATTTGAATAATGAGATTTCAATGGTATGAAGAGCAAAACTTTGTTTGTGATCTGAAGTGATATTTTATGTTTATAAAGAGCACTTCATGTCAGCCTGTACCAAAGACAAGTACTTTATATGATTTAGCATGAGTAGAATTACTAATTTCTACAACTGGATTGAAGGGCACTTAAAAATGATTAATGCTGCTACTATCCAACTTTTACTCCATACTGTTCCAAAAAAGTAAAATTAATGATATTTTTTTAGTTAACTAAGCATCCTATTCACATTTTTAGATTTTGATTTTAAAAATTATAGCAAATCTTTATGGTATGAAAATATTGACCATAAAGAATTGCAAATTCTAGTTTAATTTAAATTAGAATTTAAAATATTTAATAGGCCATAGTTTTCTAAGAGAGAAGATTTGGATTGATGTGGTATACAAGAATAGGCCTGTGCAGAAATCCATGTCTGCCATAACAAAACATAGATGCAATTTCACCTTTATTATCAAGTCCTTTATTGAAATGAGATAGGCAAAGGACATTTTTGCCAAAATAAAGGATTCTCTTTTGAAATAAGACATCTGGAAACTCTACATGTAAAAATACAAGCATCAATTTGATGGTCTTTAATTAAAAACTCATTCTAGATGTGGATTTTTGTAAAGTCTAGCATTAGTTTTTTCTTTTAGTTCTGTATGTTTTAAAATTTCAACTTAAGTTAAATGTCTGTACTGTTTCTATTAACTTTCCTAGAGATTCTTTAGAACAGGGGTGTCCAACCTTTTTGTTTCTCTGGGCCTCATTGGAAGAAGTCAAGGAGTTTTGGGCCACAAGTATATATAATATATACTTGTGGCCCAATATACAAGTATATTTAAGGATTAACATGTCTAGATTATAATAAGTATTAAATCTATATCACAAAAAAGATATTTTAAAAAATTACTTCTACAGACATTTCAATTTTTACTTAGAAATAGACAAATTCATTTATTATAAGAGACAAATGAAAATTTATTTGAAAAACACAAATATTTGTTTTATTTGGGTCTCTAATTAATAAAAAGTGACGAAACACCATTTTAAAGTGCATTTTTATTCAACTAATATATAAATATGTAGTTCAAGAAGTAGCCAAAGTGCCAAATGATATTTTTTTTATGCCATATATTTATTTCAAACACTTTTTGAAATTGGTTGTAATGTATAAGATGTTATTTTAAAACCCAGATGTATNGAGCTTTTTATATTAAAAAAAATCTTATATTCATGCAGTCTTTAAAATAAATCTTTAAATTTTAGATATTTACAACAAAATCAAAACCTACATTTCTGAAGCTCCTCAATATCAGCACTTTCATCATCTGACTCTGTACCGGAATCATGATCGTCATCAGCCTGGATTAGTACAGAAAAACTGTTATATTTCATTATTTTAGATTATAAAACTTATTTAAGTACATTATATAATGATACTAAAAGTATTTTATATAAATCTTAGTGTCACATGCACTAAAATAATGTTCAAGAACTTTTACATAAAGCTGACTAAATCTATGTTTTAAAAATTCAAATTTGAACAAAACTTTAAATATTTAAAAATATCTTAAAATAAGATGAAGATACAGCTACAAGGTACATCTTTTGAAATGTAACCTAATTAAATAGAAAAAATTATTTTTGCAGATTAGGAAAATAATGAACAACAACAAAAATTATGTAAACAGTCATAATTTTAATACAGCTGATTTCACAAATCTCAATTATGCTGTAAAAAATGCATAATAGTAGGGACCAATGTATTTACTTAGTGAAGGGAAGAGATTGATTGATGAATCTGTTGCAAGGTTACTGTGCATTACCAAAAAGGGATTCTTGAACTTAATAAAAATTTCCAGAGCCCCAATCAAGTACTACACAGTCTGGTCAAGATATATAAAAATGTTATATATATAGATAATTAAATTTTGACAATATCTTAAAAAATCTAGTTAACTTTTGATGATTGCAGTAGAAGTTTATTAATCTTATACTCTCCAGCAGTATACTTCAGTAAACTAAAACTAAACATAATCTACAGTATATTGTATTGTGCTAAACAAACATTGTTTCATTATAGCCGAGTTGTTCTTTGTCTTCAATAATGGGCCTTACTTAGCACACCTTAAACAAGTTTCTCATACTTTGAACATCTGTAGCACTTGTGAATCATATGTATACAGTATGTCTGGAACATTTACAATGATTCATTCATATAATAATGTTGATTTTATGCAATAATGTGTTCATTAACAATTTAAAGGTTTTTCAGTCAGTGAATCTTAACACAACAATCATGCACTACCATCTTCAGACTTTAAAAAGCATGTGTTAACAAATTAAACAGTTTAACAGATCTGATGCATGCAGCAGCATGTACTGGTACGAAATGTACAGTAATGCATAACATTCAGATTGTATTTTTATAAAATTCATTAAATTATATGCAAAGACATCCAGTAATCAAAAATTTTTGATAATTAGGCACCACTTTGATTCCATAATTGCAAGATTAACAAATTTATACTGTACATTCAGTATATATTTAATAATAAAAGAATTGTAAAAAACAAATGCATAATTAACTAAGATATTTTAGAATTTCTTAACAATGTAACATAACATTGTTCTCTAGTAGGAGGAAAAACTTACAGGTACATAAATTTTCTATAATTTTATAAAATTATGCATTTTTGATGTTACATATATTTGAAAGAAAAATATTTTAAATATTGCAATTTTAAATAGTAAAGCATAAAATATATTGTAATAAACTATTTCAAAAAGGAAGCAAAAACATTTCTAGTAATTATAATTTAGAATTTTGCTGTTTGACTTTAAATTCAAAGTTATACAGCATCCAGAAAATAAAGTACATTTGGCTATAAAAAAGAAAAAAGTTTTATTAAATAACTAGTACGAGATCAGTTATTTTTCTACATAGTCACCATTATGGTTTAAGCACTTGTCATAGTAAAACTCTAGTTTTTGGATTCCTTCATCAACAACTTCCACTGCCAGTTCTTTTAGCCAGTTAGTGACAGCTTCTTTCACCTTATCATCTATTCCAAAATGTTTGTTACCCTAAAACACTTTCAGCTTGGGAAAAAAGGTGAAAGTCACTGGTGACCAGGTCAGAACTATATGCTGGGTGGTCAAAAACATTCCAGCCAAATTTCTGAAGCATAGCTTGAGTGACTGCAACAGAATGTATCAATAGTTGCTAGTTTTCCTCCTTGATTAAACACCATTTTTCTCACACTTGTTTCATTTATAATGTGATGACCATACACTTCCATGATTTGCCTAAGGATTTCTGTAGGACAAACTTTCTTCACATTTAGAAAACAACACTTTGCACTTGGTGGGATTTTCAATTTCTGTACACAGTTTAATCCTTGACAAAACAGTAAGCCTGCCATTATTGAAATTCTACATGCACTAAGCTAGCATATCAGAGAACAGACTGACCTTAAATTGACAGCAGTTATTCACCTGCACAGAGTGCTATGTGCAAACATTCCTTATTTTCTGAATGGTCCTCGTATTTATTGAAAAGATATTAATCATTCATATATAAATAATCTTCATTAAGTGAAATGCAGAATTAAATAAAACATTTACTTTTTCTTCAGAATTTTCAGTTTTTAAAATATATAAAGGCTATGTTAATTATTATATCAATTTTTGTATTAAAGTATTTTTACAAAAAAGCCAAAAAGGTTGAAAAAACTTTAAATAAATTATAAAACTCAAATTTAATATGGTGATTGCAAATAACATTTTTGAAGTGTATAAATTTAAACAAACATTTCAAATTTATTCTTACAACTATTAGAATAAACTAAATTCTTACATGTACTTAAGTTGAAAATGATCAAATTGATTGAAAATATTAAACTTTTTATCACAATTTTGCAGATTTATATTCATTTTAAGTATTTTTATTGAATCCATAAATTGAATCCATATGCAATTTGATTTTCCATGTATATTAATTATTTGCAATGATGATTTTATACATCAGTAATAATGAAAGATTTTGTAAACACATTTAGATTTAATTTCATTCAGTTTATCAAATGTTAAGTATATAATTTGTGTTAATAATTTTGTGTGTACATACACACAGACAATTTAAAATTCTAAGTTAGCAAATCTGTTATTTCAAATGAAGAAGCCTATTAAAATGATAAAAATATTCATGAAACCACTGAATTTCCATTTGTTTATTAACAACAAATTTATGGCTAAGAAATAAATTATCAAAAGAATTTTATACATTTAAAAACAAAGTTTTTCCTCTGAAGATGAAGCTGCTCTACTCCACCTTCAGATTAAATACAAAAACATTTTTATATTCAGATCTGAAGATAGATTTTAAAAACAATATGCAAATATTTTTATTCTTAATTTACATGTGTAAATAAAACTATACAAAAAAAAAATCAATTTGATTTATAGCACTAAGATAAATATAAAATTATTTAATTTTAAAAAATATATAACTGATTTTCAAATATTTGATTTTTACATTCACATTTTGAACCACCAGTATTTAAACTGATATTTAAAAAGAGCCACAAATCAACTGATTTATAAATATAAAACTGATCAGATTTCTTAAAATTTTTAAAGAATTCTTAAGAATATTATGACAGCAATACATAATATACATAATTTTATAAAATAGTCACCAGATCTGCCAACCATCTAAATGTTTGAAAGAAAGAAAGAAACTGAAAAAAATAATTATAATCCTTGTGATTTTATCTGAATAGTGTGTCACATTATTTTTGAAAAAAAAAAAATTGTGTTAAAAAATTTTAACAAACTAAAGTTAGCTTGAAGATATCCATACTTGCAAATATAATTCAAATAAAGATTACAGTTGACCCCCCTATAACACTGTTGATAATTCCGTTTTATATGAATTCCATGTTGTACGAGTCACTTAGATTTTACAAATACAGTACAGGGCTGTGAACAGCTCATGTATTTGTAAAATCTAAATGACTCATACAACATGGAATTCATATAAAACGGAATTATCAACAGTGTTATGGGGGGGATCGACTGTATTATAAACAGACAATTGTTACAAAAATATAAAATAATTTTATGTAAATCATAAAAATAGAGACAATACATTTATTATGCCTACTGAGTGAAACTGATATTTAAGCATGTCTCAGTGACTGCTTGTACTGTACATAAGGGCTGCAGCCCTTCCAGTCAGTATGAAATAAAATTTCCTGTTTTATCATCTTCATTCTTAAATTTTTATCAATTATATACATAGTATATATTTTAGTTTCATTAATGATATAATTTTTTCAATCCTTTCAAACCTATTGATTTTTCCATACCTTTATTACTGCAGCCCCACCACCAAAAATCCATACAAACCACTACTGGTCCATCTATATCAGTGTTTCTCAATGGGGTGATATCGCCTCCATATGGGCGTTTTTCCATGTTCAGGGGCAATTAATAACAATTTATATTTTGGGGGGCGAAAAACAATTTTCTGGGCGATATAGTAAAACATTATATTAAGAATAATTAGATATTTTATTCGTTATATCATACAATAATTAAACAAATAACATTATACTAGTCAATAGTCTATTCAATGCAGTATGAATTTGGAGTTAGTCTTAGCCCTCGGCACCGGAATTTTGTAGTGAAGGAGCAATACTACATAATGGTTTTATTGAAGGGGGCGATACTATGTTAAAGGGGGCAATGATTCATTAGAGGTTGAGAAACACTGATCTATATGTTTGTTGCAGATAAATTCATTTGATGCTTGTTTCACTCTTCCAACTACAGGCTGCCCTCAACTTACACCAGTTTGATTTATACCAATTAGCAATAACAATGGTTAAGTTCCCCCCGAAAAAATAAAGAAAACTTTCTACAATATGTAGAATAGTTAGCGGGTCTGCGACTCGATCATCTGTGTTTCTTCACGCCTGTTTTGGACCTGGATCTTTTCCTTTTACAGCTTCTCTTCTTTTCGCCCTCGTCTGTTTTAACACAGACAAAAAAACAGACACAAGACTGATCGGATTTCATTTTCTCGGTGTTTCTATCCGATTGGCGATCTTCGTTTTCGGGCTTCTCGGCATCCTTGTCCATGATTCAGTCGTATTCGTTGCAAAATCTCAACTGAATTAACGTGTTCGAAATCGAACGCAATTTAACTTCTTTGTCCATGATTCAGTCGTATTCGTTGCAAAATCTCAACTGAATTAACGTGTTCGAAATCGAACGCAATTTAACTGACAAGGATGCCGAGAAGCCCGAAAACGAAGATCGCCAATCGGATAGAAACACCGAGAAAATGAAATCCGATCAGTCTTGTGTCTGTTTTTTTGTCTGTGTTAAAACAGACGAGGGCGAAAAGAAGAGAAGCTGTAAAAGGAAAAGATCCAGGTCCAAAACAGGCGTGAAGAAACACAGATGATCGAGTCGCAGACCCGCTAACTATTCTACATATTGTAGAAAGTTTTCTTTATTTTTTCGGGGGGAACTTAACCATTGTTATTGCTAATTGGTATAAATCAAACTGGTGTAAGTTGAGGGCAGCCTGTAGTTGGAAGAGTGAAACAAGCATCAAATGAATTTATCTGCAACAAACATATAGATCAGTGTTTCTCAACCTCTAATGAATCATTGCCCCCTTTAACATAGTATCGCCCCCTTCAATAAAACCATTATGTAGTATTGCTCCTTCACTACAAAATTCCGGTGCCGAGGGCTAAGACTAACTCCAAATTCATACTGCATTGAATAGACTATTGACTAGTATAATGTTATTTGTTTAATTATTGTATGATATAACGACTAAAATATCTAATTATTCTTAATATAATGTTTTACTATATCGCCCAGAAAATTGTTTTTCGCCCCCCAAAATATAAATTGTTATTAATTGCCCCTGAACATGGAAAAACGCCCATATGGAGGCGATATCACCCCATTGAGAAACACTGATATAGATGGACCAGTAGTGGTTTGTATGGATTTTTGGTGGTGGGGCTGCAGTAATAAAGGTATGGAAAAATCAATAGGTTTGAAAGGATTGAAAAAATTATATCATTAATGAAACTAAAATATATACTATGTATATAATTGATAAAAATTTAAGAATGAAGATGATAAAACAGGAAATTTTATTTCATACTGACTGGAAGGGCTGCAGCCCTTATGTACAGTACAAGCAGTCACTGAGACATGCTTAAATATCAGTTTCACTCAGTAGGCATAATAAATGTATTGTCTCTATTTTTATGATTTACATAAAATTATTTTATATTTTTGTAACAATTGTCTGTTTATAATACAGTCGATCCCCCCCATAACACTGTTGATAATTCCGTTTTATATGAATTCCATGTTGTATGAGTCATTTAGATTTTACAAATACATGAGCTGTTCACAGCCCTGTACTGTATTTGTAAAATCTAAGTGACTCGTACAACATGGAATTCATATAAAACGGAATTATCAACAGTGTTATAGGGGGGTCAACTGTAATCTTTATTTGAATTATATTTGCAAGTATGGATATCTTCAAGCTAACTTTAGTTTGTTAAAATTTTTTAACACAATTTTTTTTTTTCAAAAATAATGACACACTATTCATATAANAAATTTAATTTCAGTATTGAATTTCTATTCAACTTTAACTGCAAATTGATAGAAATGTAATTTAGCAATCAATTCCTAGTAAATTGTTATAAATCATTTGTAAGACTATTTTGAAGTGGGGAAATGCCATTTTAAAAAATATCCATTGATAATCTATTGATGATGATGATATCTAGAAATTAGTTGGTTGCATTAAAAATTATCTTCAGTAAATTGTTCTAAAGAAAAGACCATGCAGGAATTTTGAATTTTATTTAAATTATTTCTTAAAACTAGGTTTACACAAAAATATAAGGTGCATTCAACTGAAAATCTGTTGATGGTTAATAATTTATTCCTGTCAAATTAGTCCATTTTTGGAGCTTGTATAGATGATAGTGTGTCTCACATAAAATTGGCCTCACTTATAGAAAATGATACATGAATTTAGTCAAATAACACTTACTAGAAACTTTATTTTGACATTTATTTAAATCAGTGGTTCTTAACCTTTTAGTGATGAGGGACCATTTATTAAAATTTTTGTCTTGTCATGGACCACGAGCTGTTTGGCAGTAATATAGGTTCTTATAAGGTTCTATAAATTAAACACGTAGAAAATTATTCGGAACCAAGAGTATTATATTATTTGCGAAAGTATTACATTAATTACATTATTTTAGTGCAATTTTTGTGACTGCATACTGTTTACCAACTGCTGAATTCTTGGTTCAGTGCTACTCAAAGGAAATGCATGTCGGCACTGGCATCCAACCGATTTCGATGTTTATTTTTAATTATCAAAAGCACTGAGAATCCTTGCTCGCATAAATATGTGGTTGAAAATAAAGTTAGGCACTGTAAAGCAATTTCTCGAATTTTAGGGAAAGCAATAGCTTTTTGGCTCCAAAAATCTTTAAGATTAATTCCTGTCTCAAATGTATCCTTGCAGTTACTATCATGTTGCATTTCAATTAACTCTTCTTGTATTTCATCTGTCACCTCAGAAATGTTGACTATGAAAGGATTGCAAATCAGTTTCCGAATACCTTTGTCTTTGTGGTCAGGAAAATAGCGATTGACTTCATTTTTCAAGCTTTGCAAATGGAATGTAATGTTCTTTTGTATTTGTCCTTTAATCTCAGCACACTGTCAATCAATAATTGGGTTCAATGTATCAAACACAGAAAAATTCTCTTTCGACTTTGCTGATCCATAGGTCGATTTTAGCGATAAACACACTGATTTTATCTTCAAATGCAAATTTATTGCTAGTGACTTCCAGTTTCATATTTTCTGACTGTGCACCATACCCCAGCCCAGTCTGCTATCAGCTGTAACCTTGACGTACTGTGCATTGTCATCAACGCGTCATCATTTATTTAATAATTTTGGGATAACTTTCGCGGACCACTTCGGATGCTTTCAGGAACCACCAGTGGTTTACGGACCACAGGTTAAGAACCACTGATTTAAATGAACAGAAACTTAGACGCTTAAAGTGATGGTGTTGTGCATCTATAGTGATGGTGTTGTGCATGTTAGTATATAACAATGTTCAGATTGATCTTATATAAAATACTGATGTCAATAGCCTAATGCTTCTGTGAATACTTTCTTTTAGTTTGTGTATAGTTCTGGAATTGATCTCATACTTTCCTTCTTAAATATCTCCTATAATTTACATTAATTTTCAACATCTCAGTTTGCCAATTTTAAATAGGACACCCTGTACTTTTATTAGTCTGTGATGTAACTGTTTTGTGTTTATTTTGGTTTAGGAGACATTTTGTTATACTTTGAAGGGGTGTATATCATGGAAATATCTTATCAAGAACAGTATAGTTCTTTTAATGTCTAAAGAACATTGCCAAAATTCATTGTTAGATGGTTGTGATATCTAATATCTAGTGAATATTGTTTGGAAAAATCAACTGTGAAAGTGTGCTGGTCATATTTTTATTCTTGTTGAATATCCATGGAAAGATGGAAGATGTCTACAGAGATAAAAACTTGAAATTATCATGTAAAAAAATTGTTTACCTTCATTGTTTCTACAAATTGATCTCTTATTTGTTGATTTATTTGTTTTTAAGTTCATTGATCTTTGCATTTGTATCAGGATATCACAACTATAGAAAGCATCTGTTGGCATTTGGTCTATGGATGTTTGATCAAACTGAAAATATGAATACTACCAGTATGTTTTGTCAAATGATTAGTTAATCTGTTTTTGTCTTAGATATTTCTGTAACTTTAAACTAATCTCTTCAAAGCAAAATAAAACAGCAGCAAAAGTATAAATACCACCACTCCATAAATGCTTCCTCTCAGACTATTAAATGAATTTCATTGGCTATAATATTAACTAGAAAAGCAAGAATATTAACTAATCAGATTATATTGATTTTAAAATAAACAATTATTTATTGAGATGTCACAATGCCAGGCTGCAGTTTTTAATCATTTCTATTTATTTAAAAATCAAGCTTTCCCTAGCTCGATATTCATCTATTTAACTGTCCTCAAGATTAACAAAGGATGAATGGACAGACAGTAGAAATGTATGAGCTTGCCAATGGGATGTTTATGATTTAGACACTGAGTTAGTCTTACCATGTATAATTTGCTCCCATTTAATTAAATAAAAACTTGCTTACAAAATTTTGCTATTGTCATCTATAAAGGATTTGACTCTTATTATTGGTCTAAGAAGAAAGTGTAACTGTCATTTACATCGATAAGTCCCTTGACGACTGATGTCTTATGAGTTGATGGCCCTGGTGCTTGCTTTGTCTGGAGGCATTTTGGCTCAGGAGAGAAGTTTGGGTCGACTTAGGTGCTTGTCCATGGAGGCACAACACAAGGAACTTGCACTCCAGCCATCTAAAGAAATTTTATTGTAAGAGAGAATGTTCTAGTAGAAAGAATGGCTTCAGAATGAGATGTTTTTGCAATTTAAATCCTTGAAACTTTGTTATTGGAGAGAAAACAATGAATCTTGGAGAAAGAACATTTTGTCCTTGATCAGAGTTTTTAAAGGACGATTTCTCAATTCCACATTCTGATTGAATGATGATATCCCTCATTGCTTTCCGATTTGTCCCATTTTGTCTCCAGGTAACAATTAGTCATTTTGGATTGCGGGAAAGGTTGACATCAATGCTCAGTCCAATGCTGATTGTATAGTATTTATCCAAACTTTGAAACTCTCTCTTATAATTCTAGCCTTTTCTTTTTGACAGACAGAATTTCTAATAGTATTTGTGAGACATTATTTAATTAAATAAATCTTTTTGCTATGTTATGTTTAGTTTTGTCTTTTTAACTGTCCCATTAGTTATTCATTGAAATTTTAGCACAAAATTTCATATTCTTTCTGAAACTTCACAAATGTATAGGTCTGAAATTTGAAAATTGCAGCCCAACGATACACAACTCGTAACTCATTGTACAATTCACAATATTGTGAACTGTGCAATGAAGTATGAGTTGTGAACTGTACAGTTTTTAAGCACTAAATAAAAAATAAATAAAGTAAATTTTTAAATAATAGTATTTCAATTATGAGAATAGAATATTTTAGGAAGAAACTAAGCTAACTAATAAGATAATATTGAAAAGTCTACAACAGCGTTTCTCAAAGTGGGCGATAACGCCCCCTTGTGGGCGTTGGAGGCTTTCAGGGGGGCAGTAGAAGGCTCAAAGAGAATTGGGGGGCGTTAAGGAAATATAGAGGGGCGACGGCAGACAAATTCTATATATAAAAATTCGACGGAATATATATAAAATGTTGACATTTTATATATTTTTTATTTTTTATTGACGGTCACAACTTGAATATTTCTAACACATTGACTTATATTTTAGAAATATTCTTCTCAAA
>NW_019385579.1:222555-229005 GCF_000671375.1 Centruroides sculpturatus
CCCTATAACACTGTTGATAATTCCGTTTTATATGAATTCCATGTTGTATGAGTCATTTAGATTTTACAAATACATGAGCTGTTCACAGCCCTGTACTGTATTTGTAAAATCTAAGTGACTCGTACAACATGGAATTCATATAAAACGGAATTATCAACAGTGTTATAGGGGGGTCAACTGTAATCTTTATTTGAATTATATTTGCAAGTATGGATATCTTCAAGCTAACTTTAGTTTGTTAAAATTTTTTAACACAATTTTTTTTTTTTCAAAAATAATGTGACACACTATTCAGATAAAATCACAAGGATTATAATTATTTTTTTCAGTTTCTTTCTTTCTTTCAAACATTTAGATGGTTGGCAGATCTGGTGACTATTTTATAAAATTATGTATATTATGTATTGCTGTCATAATATTCTTAAGAATTCTTTAAAAATTTTAAGAAATCTGATCAGTTTTATATTTATAAATCAGTTGATTTGTGGCTCTTTTTAAATATCAGTTTAAATACTGGTGGTTCAAAATGTGAATGTAAAAATCAAATATTTGAAAATCAGTTATATATTTTTTAAAATTAAATAATTTTATATTTATCTTAGTGCTATAAATCAAATTGATTTTTTTTTTGTATAGTTTTATTTACACATGTAAATTAAGAATAAAAATATTTGCATATTGTTTTTAAAATCTATCTTCAGATCTGAATATAAAAATGTTTTTGTATTTAATCTGAAGGTGGAGTAGAGCAGCTTCATCTTCAGAGGAAAAACTTTGTTTTTAAATGTATAAAATTCTTTTGATAATTTATTTCTTAGCCATAAATTTGTTGTTAATAAACAAATGGAAATTCAGTGGTTTCATGAATATTTTTATCATTTTAATAGGCTTCTTCATTTGAAATAACAGATTTGCTAACTTAGAATTTTAAATTGTCTGTGTGTATGTACACACAAAATTATTAACACAAATTATATACTTAACATTTGATAAACTGAATGAAATTAAATCTAAATGTGTTTACAAAATCTTTCATTATTACTGATGTATAAAATCATCATTGCAAATAATTAATATACATGGAAAATCAAATTGCATATGGATTCAATTTATGGATTCAATAAAAATACTTAAAATGAATATAAATCTGCAAAATTGTGATAAAAAGTTTAATATTTTCAATCAATTTGATCATTTTCAACTTAAGTACATGTAAGAATTTAGTTTATTCTAATAGTTGTAAGAATAAATTTGAAATGTTTGTTTAAATTTATACACTTCAAAAATGTTATTTGCAATCACCATATTAAATTTGAGTTTTATAATTTATTTAAAGTTTTTTCAACCTTTTTGGCTTTTTTGTAAAAATACTTTAATACAAAAATTGATATAATAATTAACATAGCCTTTATATATTTTAAAAACTGAAAATTCTGAAGAAAAAGTAAATGTTTTATTTAATTCTGCATTTCACTTAATGAAGATTATTTATATATGAATGATTAATATCTTTTCAATAAATACGAGGACCATTCAGAAAATAAGGAATGTTTGCACATAGCACTCTGTGCAGGTGAATAACTGCTGTCAATTTAAGGTCAGTCTGTTCTCTGATATGCTAGCTTAGTGCATGTAGAATTTCAATAATGGCAGGCTTACTGTTTTGTCAAGGATTAAACTGTGTACAGAAATTGAAAATCCCACCAAGTGCAAAGTGTTGTTTTCTAAATGTGAAGAAAGTTTGTCCTACAGAAATCCTTAGGCAAATCATGGAAGTGTATGGTCATCACATTATAAATGAAACAAGTGTGAGAAAAATGGTGTTTAATCAAGGAGGAAAACTAGCAACTATTGATACATTCTGTTGCAGTCACTCAAGCTATGCTTCAGAAATTTGGCTGGAATGTTTTTGACCACCCAGCATATAGTTCTGACCTGGTCACCAGTGACTTTCACCTTTTTTCCCAAGCTGAAAGTGTTTTAGGGTAACAAACATTTTGGAATAGATGATAAGGTGAAAGAAGCTGTCACTAACTGGCTAAAAGAACTGGCAGTGGAAGTTGTTGATGAAGGAATCCAAAAACTAGAGTTTTACTATGACAAGTGCTTAAACCATAATGGTGACTATGTAGAAAAATAACTGATCTCGTACTAGTTATTTAATAAAACTTTTTTCTTTTTTATAGCCAAATGTACTTTATTTTCTGGATGCTGTATAACTTTGAATTTAAAGTCAAACAGCAAAATTCTAAATTATAATTACTAGAAATGTTTTTGCTTCCTTTTTGAAATAGTTTATTACAATATATTTTATGCTTTACTATTTAAAATTGCAATATTTAAAATATTTTTCTTTCAAATATATGTAACATCAAAAATGCATAATTTTATAAAATTATAGAAAATTTATGTACCTGTAAGTTTTTCCTCCTACTAGAGAACAATGTTATGTTACATTGTTAAGAAATTCTAAAATATCTTAGTTAATTATGCATTTGTTTTTTACAATTCTTTTATTATTAAATATATACTGAATGTACAGTATAAATTTGTTAATCTTGCAATTATGGAATCAAAGTGGTGCCTAATTATCAAAAATTTTTGATTACTGGATGTCTTTGCATATAATTTAATGAATTTTATAAAAATACAATCTGAATGTTATGCATTACTGTACATTTCGTACCAGTACATGCTGCTGCATGCATCAGATCTGTTAAACTGTTTAATTTGTTAACACATGCTTTTTAAAGTCTGAAGATGGTAGTGCATGATTGTTGTGTTAAGATTCACTGACTGAAAAACCTTTAAATTGTTAATGAACACATTATTGCATAAAATCAACATTATTATATGAATGAATCATTGTAAATGTTCCAGACATACTGTATACATATGATTCACAAGTGCTACAGATGTTCAAAGTATGAGAAACTTGTTTAAGGTGTGCTAAGTAAGGCCCATTATTGAAGACAAAGAACAACTCGGCTATAATGAAACAATGTTTGTTTAGCACAATACAATATACTGTAGATTATGTTTAGTTTTAGTTTACTGAAGTATACTGCTGGAGAGTATAAGATTAATAAACTTCTACTGCAATCATCAAAAGTTAACTAGATTTTTTAAGATATTGTCAAAATTTAATTATCTATATATATAACATTTTTATATATCTTGACCAGACTGTGTAGTACTTGATTGGGGCTCTGGAAATTTTTATTAAGTTCAAGAATCCCTTTTTGGTAATGCACAGTAACCTTGCAACAGATTCATCAATCAATCTCTTCCCTTCACTAAGTAAATACATTGGTCCCTACTATTATGCATTTTTTACAGCATAATTGAGATTTGTGAAATCAGCTGTATTAAAATTATGACTGTTTACATAATTTTTGTTGTTGTTCATTATTTTCCTAATCTGCAAAAATAATTTTTTCTATTTAATTAGGTTACATTTCAAAAGATGTACCTTGTAGCTGTATCTTCATCTTATTTTAAGATATTTTTAAATATTTAAAGTTTTGTTCAAATTTGAATTTTTAAAACATAGATTTAGTCAGCTTTATGTAAAAGTTCTTGAACATTATTTTAGTGCATGTGACACTAAGATTTATATAAAATACTTTCAGTATCATTATATAATGTACTTAAATAAGTTTTATAATCTAAAATAATGAAATATAACAGTTTTTCTGTACTAATCCAGGCTGATGACGATCATGATTCCGGTACAGAGTCAGATGATGAAAGTGCTGATATTGAGGAGCTTCAGAAATGTAGGTTTTGATTTTGTTGTAAATATCTAAAATTTAAAGATTTATTTTAAAGACTGCATGAATATAAGATTTTTTTTAATATAAAAAGCTCTTAATTTCCAATTTTGAAAAATTTAATGTAAAATGTTGATTTAAACCATTGATTTTTATTAATATGTATAAATTCATGCAGGCAGTTTATAAAAATTGTTAAATTGCAAAAATAATTTTAATTTTTAACTTATGGATATTTGATTATTTTTGGAGATTTAATAATGTTTAATATATTTCAGTAATTTAAATTTCGTAGCATTCAATGATTAACAAAAGAATCAGTTCTTCTATTGACAAACTTTGTAGAATTTATATCTATCTTCAGTTAATCAAAAATTTAATTCAGATGAATAAACTAATAAAAATCTTATAATGATTTTCAAAAATATTAAACTGTATAAAACTTAACAAAATTGTAATTTTGATATTTTAATTAAAATTAAAAGCTGTTAAATTTTTATTTAACAACGTATAAAGATTCTTTTTCAGTTAAATTAATTTCAAATNATCCTTTTCTCACACAAGAGAAAATGGGTTAGGGGGCGTTGGGTATAACTTTATGGAACAAAGGGGGCGGTGGATCGAAAAAGTTTGAGAATCACTGGTCTACAATAATGTATACTTCGTGGATTATTTTTTGACTACAGGCATCCCTCGTTTTATTCTGGTGAATGAATGCATCACCAGAATAAAATGAGGGATCCCTGGAGGAGGCTGTTGTAATAATGGACAATTCCAACCAGTGAAAATAAAAATTACCATCCCTTACTCAGGGTACACACATTGAACAGCATTAACGTGTCAACAAATAGGAACATAACACCCAAAAAAAACTGAGAAAAATTGTTATTTCCCAAAATATTGTGATCATGTACACAGCTATATCATTATGTGAGGACCCGAACAGGGGTCGACTGAGAGGTCCGAATTATGGGTGTCGATTTAAAATAAAAAGCTCCTTTTCAGACGCTAAGGAAACGAATTAGGTGTCTCGAATGAACAATGCAATTGTTTTTTTTCGTAAATTTGTTAAACAATGGAAACAGATAAATTCGAGGAAAACGCGACGAGAGAGAGGAATCATATTCAGTTGCAACGTTGACCTTTCCCACGCCCTTCATTAGGTTTCGAATTGTCACCAGGTGACTATGAGAGACCAATGGAGAGGCGACGATGGTTAAGAAATCTATAAAACCGTGCGTCTCAAGGGACTAAGGTTCTTGGTTCTTGGTGCTTCTCTCCAGGATTTTTGTGATCCTACTTATCAACAGCGACCGATTCGTCAACTCCTGTGACTTACTGTCGCTCTCCCGTGACGTAGTAATTTGCACGGATTTGCCTTTCACCAGAGACTTTCGCCGAAGCTGTGCCGCACGCCCCAGGGCTGTCGATCTCAAAGTACGACATTGAAGGACCAAACGGAGAAAATCGGACCCTTGAAGGAACTTTTAATTTGCTCCCCGAGCTGTGTTATGTTGAAAATTTGAAGACTGTTGTAAGAATTTTTTGTAATATAATAAACGGGTTAAAAATGGTAAACCTGTCTCAGAAAGTCATTCTGCGCCCACACGACAGAAAGAACCGCTCGGCTGTCGAAAAACCTTCACCCTAATCAGCTGACCTCACAATTATATATTGCCACATAACAGAGGCAGTGTAAAAGAAAAATTTGGCAAAATAAATTCATTTTATTGTGAAATAAATACAGATGCATTCCAGACATGCCATGAATAAACATTTTATATATATTTTTTTAAAAAAACATGTTTAGTACTGAAATTTTTACTTAATAATAGTATGAAAATTATAACTTACTGTAACCAAAATCAGAGATGCAATTTTTATACTGGACTGTGTGGTCTCGTACAGCATTGTTACTAAACATAGTGGCAATGCTGTATGAGACCAACACAGTTCTCTGATGATGGCCCTTGTTGAGGGTCTCTTATTGATGATGGGTTATACTGATGATCACACTTTATAAAATATGGATCCAAAGTTATTTGCCATGCCTTTGTTCTCTTCTCTTTGAGAATTTCATATGCTAAAGCTTTATTTAAACTACTACTTATAAAGTCACTTTGCTCCCTCTCGGGGTTTATTTCGCAACACTTTTTGATCAAGGAGTTGGCTTTAGCAAGAAATTGTTTTAAGGATGTCAGTAATTATCTTTTAAAGTTATGGTTTGATATGATTTCTTGGTGACTACGACATTTAGATTCACTAATTTTATTTGAAATGGTTATTTTCCTACTTTCATTATTATACAATAACTTTAAAATGATGAAATGCCATGTGAACAATAAACATTTTAAAATAAACAAACCAACATTGCTTAGAATTACTATTAAACTAAAGTTCTACTAGCATTACCAAATGTTACCACCAGGTATATAAAAAAATTTGCAGTTAGCATTTGCAAAAAATATTCTACTATTCTACATATCTTTCTCCTTTTAGATTTTGACCTTTTCCTTTTCAAACTTCTTTTCCTTTTCTTTTTACGGCTTCTCTTCTTTTCGCCCTCGTCTGTTTTAACACAGACAAAAAAACAGACACAAGACTGATCGGATTTCATTTTCTCGGTGTTTCTATCCGATTGGCGATCTTCGTTTTCGGGCTTCTCGGCATCCTTGTC
>NW_019385580.1:0-23995 GCF_000671375.1 Centruroides sculpturatus
ATTTTAAAACATTTCTAGCTGTTATAGTTCATTCAGAATGATTCTCTCACTAGCACTAGGATATTCAAATGATCCTCAATAATTTTTTGCAAAATATATATATTGATAAAAGAAAACCCATATGAAGCCTTTACATTTGGAAAAATAAGTGTAGTGTTGTTCCATATTCTTCAATGTAACTGTTACCTTTGAGATGTATTTGAACATATTCAGTGAATTTGTAAATTAGTTGACAGATAATGAATTAACAGAAGGGTTTTTTAGCAAGATAAAACAATGTGCCACACATCTAATGCAAACATGAGGAAAATTGATCATTAGATCTGAGGCCACCTGATTTCTTCTTTTGGGATTATTGGAACAGCAAGTATACAGAAATAATCCTTGAGCAATTGATACTGTCAAAGACATATGATACGATAGGAGGTTTTTGCCAATACTGAAGTCACATTAGCAAATGCCTTTGCAAATTTGCAATTTCACACACAAAAATGCTTAGATGCTAGAGAGACCATTGTCAATACATCTGCTTTAAAAATTATCTTATTTTGCAACATACTGTACAATATAAGTGCAGGTAAATTTTCATAGGAAACCATAAAGCAATAAAAAGTTATTGAGGGATGTTTGTGTTTACTAGTGAGAGAATCACCATGTATACATTAATTTTTATAACTAATTAAACTTTAAACTGTAATTACATACTTTTATCTTCTAATAACTGAGGAAATGTTTTATGACTTGGTCCAACTGCTTCTAAGATGTTATCTTTAAAAATCTTTTGAAGATGTGATATTAAACCTCCAATTCTTTGTATTTCAAAATAATTGATAGAGTTGTCATAAAAAACATTAATGGGAACTGTAAGATCTGAAAATAATTTTATTTACAATATATTATAATATGATAACAATATGTCTATTCTAAAATGATAGTGTATTTGTAACTTTAACAATGTAAATTTAGTTGCATCATCCAAAAATTAAGAATTGGATAAACAATATTTTTTTTAATTTTTTTAATTTATTTTATTTATTTTACATATACTGTACTTGGAAATGCCAAGATAAAAACTAAAGCATCATATCCAACAAGAAAAAAAAATGAAAAATATGAAACATTTTATTAATATTCTACATTTCAAATTGAAAAAACAGAAACCTGAAATAAGAAATTAGCTATTTATCACTGTTTCACATTGTAACTAATCAGTTTAACTTTATTATTATTATTTTCTACATTTTATTAAGATTTTGAAATGTAAAATTTTGAAATATTTTCCTATTCATTCCAGTAGTGAATAAAGTTTACAAGTTTTGCTGAAGACAAGACACAGTTTTAAAAATGTTTCAAAAAAAAGTTCAACAATCTTTCAGTTCAGATTTATTTTTATTCTGTAAAATTTATTTATTTATCTCAAAGTACAGTACAAAATATTTTTCTTAACCCATTTATAATAAAATTATCTTCAACAAACCCTTCTTTATATGTTGAGATTTTATATTTCAAAGAAAGCTTAATACAGTAGAGCATCGTTTATCTGAATTAATTGGGGACTGGGGTTGTTTGGATAACTTATTTTTTGGATAACCGATTATGCACGAAAAAATATACTAACCTATCCCATGTTGAAATTTTCCTCTGTTTCGTGTCGCTTTGCGTTGAATTTTCGTCGATGTTAAGCCTAACGAAAACTTTTAAAAATAATCGTGGCTATTGTATCATTAAAAATTATTTTTTTATTTTGTACAAACAAAATAAATTTATTGAAAAATATAAAAAACAAAAAAATATACTTTAGAAGTTGATCTCGTATCAAAAACGTTTGATTCAGCATTAACACAATCCTCAGAAAAACACACAAAAAGTGCCAGTGCTGCTAGCTAAAACACACACAACAACAAAAAAAATACTGGAGTAGCATAAGATATAGCCAAAGATTGCAGCGCCATCTGCAGCACTAGTGAAAATTTAAATTTGTCGACTGGAATGCTTTCGGATAACTGACTTTTGGATAAACGACGCTCTACTGTAAATGAAGGATTTTTTTATTGTTGACTTTTTACTTTAGTTATAAGGTGTCTTACCTGATACTTTTATTAATTATGTAATAATTACTTTTATTGATAGTTTCTAAAGAACAAAAATTTTAAATATTTCATTTATTCTGAACTTGAAAATAATTCATTATTAATAAACACAACATAAAAATGTATTTTTATTTAAAAATATAATTTGTATATTATTACTAAAACATTGAACATTTTTAAGATCATAATCAAACAGGATTTATAGCAATTTTATAATTTATCTCTAAAAAGTATTTTATAGATATTTCACAAAATAATGTATTATTTTTATCTTTTTGACAAGACTATGTCTTGTTTATAAAATTGTACTGCCCGATGTTCTTACCAGCATAGAGGTATGAAAGAGTACACATCGAGAGTTGATATTTGGCAGAGTATTAGGTGCCCAAATCATTTGCACATAAAAAAGTCCAGACTCGTAGGTAGTCAGGAGACCGAGAATAGAGTCAAATAAAATACAAAATGGCGACCCTCTTCTACAAACAGGCAAAACAGCCACCTCACCCCACCGAAGTCAGGTAGGGGAGAGTACCACCCACAGTCATTCTAAGAAGTGAACTCTGACCTTAGGACTAAACATGTAGTTTCTTCTATGTTAAATAAAATTTGTAATCTAATTTTGTAAATTTGGGAGTGCTTCAAATATGATGTTAAAATGGTTTTATGTCGTTACAAGTGGTTTTTTTTAACATTATCTAGTATAGTAAAATCATAGGACCGATAAAAATTTGATTTTATATTAGGATTGTCGTTACATCCGATGACGTTATAATTGGGTTAAACTGTATATTGTTTGTGCAAAATAAAACAATAATTTTGGATGATACAATAGCCACGATTATTTTTTTCAAAAATGGAAACTTTTCGTTACGCATTGACAAAAATTCAACCTGGGCTGACACGCAACAGAGAGAAATTTTGAAATTAGATAGGTTAATTTCACCAAAGATGCATCATGAACGATATCGTGGTCGTGGCAGGCAAAGTTTGAATGATCGTGCCCAAAAGCAGTGATATCAAAGAAGATAGGAGAATGAGAACGAGACCTGCCTTGAGCATCAAAGTGATTCTGTCTCAGAGACAGTCTTGTCCCAAATATGATTTTGCCATTTTACTTATTTAGTTTACAATTTTTAAACAACAATTAGACTGCTATGTTAATAATTTATAAATATCTTTCCACATATATTTAGATTAAATTTAATTTTTTGCAAATTTCAAAATTTGTCTGTATTATTATATAAATATTCAAATAGTTGCATTTGAAGATTCATCAAACTTCTAATTAATCTGCTTAGATTAGATAGCTAATAACTAAGCTAATTTCAATGCCATATAATTACAAACAAACATATCACTAAGAACAGATACTGAGATGAATATTATTTTACAAAATTCAATTAAATGCAATAGAAAAAAAAAAATATATATATATAGGCCTATATATTTTGTATATATATGTATATATTTCGACTGTGTTAAACTATTAAATTTGGCACGTAAACNGCAATAGAAAAAAAAATATATATATATATATATATATATATATTTTAAATAGTTAATAAAAAGTAAAACTGATGTATTAGAATTCATCAAAACCATATTCTTGCTAAATGTGTTTGAAAAGAGAATAAATTTGTTAAGAAAATTTAAGATAATCAAAGAGAAAAATTAAGAACAAATAAATTCTTTGATATGATAAAAAGTCTATAATCGCAGATTTTATTTTATTTTAATGACTTCTCTTAATATTTTCCCTATATTTATTTAATAATAACAGTTAATTTAAATATAGTTATCAAAGAATTAATACATTAATTAATTATTTAATAAAAGTAATAGTTGTCATTATTCTTATTGTGTGTTTAGAAAGAGTTAAGAGAACATTTTTATTTCTACCAATGATCAATATTTACACAATTTACATCCTATTTTATTTGTGCAGTTTTCTTATCATCTATAAATACACAAAAATCAGCAAATCAAAAAATTCTCTGTCTGTAATATTCAATTATTTTTTTCCATCTATCACTTTTGATCCATATAAACTCTATCCATAAGAGCAAACACAGCTGCTTGAAAAAGATTTAAGAATAAATTCCAATAAAAGTAAATGCAGTAGGTCCCCATCATACACAGACTTGCCACATGTGGTTTCAGGTTTGTTACTAATCCAAGAAAGAAATAAAAACAGAAAGTATGTAAAATAAAAATTCTTAATTGCATGCTAAATCTGCACCATTTTTCAAGATGCATAAAGTCTCACAGGATCTTGCTCAGTCATGCTTGATCTTGTTCTAGAAAAATGTTATTATGACTCATTTCTTTGTTTTGCACTAAACACTGGGACTGGCATCAGTGTTTGCCATGAAAAGTTCTCATAGTAATATGTCAAATGAAACTAAGTGAAGCACTGATATGACATGGTATGTGCTTCTCTAAGTTTCATGGTATGTGATATCAGTACTTCTCTTTGTTTCATTTACACTAATTACTTTTTACAATGCCTCAAAATGCAAAGGTAGTGATGTTGGGTAAACCTTTTAAGTCAAAGAAAAGCCAACTACTTTAGAGTAACTACTTTAGAAAAAAAGTTAAAATTTCAGATTTAGTGAAAAAAGAAAAGTTTGCTTCTTGAGGTTGCAAGAATGTTAGGAAAAAACTGATCTTCCATAAGTGCCATACTTACAAAAAAACATAAAATACATGAAAGTGTTTCAATGGCACCTAAAGCGCGTGCGCACATGCACAGAGAAATATACAAAAATTTTTAATGACAATTTAAATATCATTTAAAAATTGTAAATAAAGAAATTATCACTGATTTTATATTCTTCACAATTTTATATATGTATTATTAGAATATGATATTAAAAACACATAGAAATGACTAATATGAAAAAGAGAGATGGAGAGAAATCAGTTGTAAAAATAGTCAAGAATCCTTATGGCTGAAGCATTGTAGAACAATGTAATAGTAGTAATATTACATCTACTCTCTTCTTACGATATTTTCTAAATGACTGGTAATTAAATATTTTCTTTCCTTTAACCAAGGATAAGCTTATTACTAGCAGTCATTACTTTTAAATAAAAATTATTATTAGCTGACAGAATCTGACATCTATCTATAGTCATAAAATTCCACCAAAAATAGTATCAGATTTTATTTGTTTCTAATCTATTACACGTAAAAAATTATTCCTAGACAACTGACTACACAAACCATGCTGTTGGTCAAACTAATTTAATGAAAATGTATCTTTACAGCTACAAGGAATATTCATTTTGCTTGCATCAAAGATCAAGTAGTATATCCATCTGCAGTGTGTCAACACAGCAAACTCTAATGAGTCTATAAACATGTTTAACACTCCATTGTTAAAGTTCTTTGTTAGTCTAATCAAACATTCTAAAATAAGTGCAGAAACATAAAATCCACCAAATGCAAGATGAAGTTGTTTATTAGATTTCTCAATACAAAATATACTTCACCCATCATAATTTGTAAGAAAACTATGGATATTTATGGTAAAGGAACAATTAGCATTAAAGTATTAGAAAATGGAAAGTTATTCTGAACAAGCATTGAGATCTGCTTGTGAAAAAAATCTATTTATTCATGATGATATCCAACCATATGTTGCTGTTTGCACTATCATGCATTATTTGAATAAGTTTAAATGATGCATTTTTGAGCATCCATCCTCTTCTAGCCTAGACCTTAATTCTTTGGATTTTCACCTTTTTTCTTCACATAGAATTTTTTGTCAAGGTGGCAAATAAATGGCAGCAACAAAACAAAAGTTATCATCCAACAATAGCACTTTGTTGCTGGAAAAATTCTTCAACTATGACATATAAATGCTCATTTCCAGATATTATATAAATGTTTAAATAATCATGGTGATAATATAAAGAATTAGCAGCATTTACATGTGTTATTGTGCATTAACTCACATGAATCTATTGTTTAATTAAGTATTACAGACCTGAAAAACTTACTTTCTGGACATCCCTTGTAGTAATATATCGCAAAGAATATGAGTTAATGACTATTTTTTTTCTATAAATACCTATATTTTGATAAAATTTAAAAAATTTTATTTAAGAAACTTTAAAATTATATCCTTCAAATAAATTGTAATTAAAAACTTTTTGTTTCAGTTAACAGTGCATTGGGTTATTTTATTTTCTTGAAATATTAAATGTTTATAAATCATAAAATTAATATATAAATTATACCATTAGTAGTAATCACATTTCCCATCTGAGGATTCTTTAAACAATATATTGTAAGACAATGTCGTAACAGAGATACCAAACGATGAAAAAAAGCAAGTGCAACTGGTAAAGGGCAAAGATTTATAAGCTGACTCTAAAATAAAAACAAACATATCTTAGTTATAATATAATTAATTTGAAAAACATGATATTTTAATAAAAATTAATTCGTACACGTGCTACACCTGAATTTTCTTTTAAAAACTCTCTAAACTTTGCAAGAAATATTGTCCGACTTGACTGACCCTACATCAAATAATTTTTAATCAGATAAAGAAACATTTAAAAAAGAAGAGAGTATTTTAAGAAATTATAATACTTACTTGCTTCATATCTGTACCATCAAATAATTGAATTAAAATTTCTAGCTGTATGTTTTCAAGCTCTATGAAAAATAAAGTATAATCTTTAGTAAATATGTATTTTTTTAAAATAGTAAATCTGGAATTATATAATTTATGTAATTACGTAATTTACCCCCTTCATTTCCATTGACGAGTTAACTCGTCAAGTTTATGTAGCGTTACAAAAAACTCGGTCCTTAAGGCCATTTTTGAAAAAAATTTTTTTTTTTCAATTTTTGGAATGTTTTTTGTCTCCAAATTTTTTCAAAAATTTTTACCCATGCGAAAAAATTTTATCGCGATTTCAATTAGCCTTTCATAAGGCTCGATTAAGGCTTAATTGTTTTTTAATGGGATTTTTTTATCAAATTTAATTCATCGTTCTAAAGTTCTAGCACATGGATTTTCCTTCGGTAAAGTTATTTAAAGCTACTTTCTGATGTCAAAAATGACCTCCAATAGTTTTTTATTTTTTTTAATTAATAGATTTTATTATATATAAATTTAATTAATTAGGGGGTTGGAAATCGCAATTAAAATTTGAATTTTTAAAAAATATTTAAAAATATACGGCCAGCTAATATTCAGCCTACTTCAACCCTTGTCCTCCCGAGATGTCTGAGAATGTCCCAGGAAATCCGACTCCAGCTGTTCTCAAGGTCATCCAGCTGTGTAAACAATGACTCATCGGTGTCAAATTTCACAGAAAGGCAAGACAAAGGAAGTTAAACTTTGAAGCTTTTCCTTCAAAATTAACACATTTCTTTTGCTTTTTTTCAGTTTTAAGTATTTTTTATGTTTAATTATAATTAATTAAAAATTGATCGGGAATGAAGGAGTTAAACACTAAATTTTTTGATAAAGTTCTTCACATATCTTACAAAATATACATGAATCTATATAATTTTCTGTAACACATGTAGAAAACTGTAATCTTCAATACAATCTGTTCTGATAACACATAAATGTCAAAGTTAAAAATTTTGGTACTTTTACTTTAATTAATAAAATGACGTTTTATAAAATATCTTTCATGCTACTATAAAAATTAACAATTAATAAATAAAATCTCTTTCTTTATCAAATGATTAATTGCTGTTCAGACAAAATACAATACATAATGATAAAATTAAATGATAAGCATTACATTTATTAAAAAATTTGAAATGTAAATAAAAGTACAAGTAAACAAAACATAAATTTCATAAATAAACTATTTTAATTTAAATACTATTTGGTTGTTTATTATATAAATGTACAATACAAAATTTGTATGTATAAATACTGATAAGATCATTTTTATTTGTCTTAATCATAAAATCATTAACAGCAATATTTGGCTGTAGAAATTCAATTATAAGTAAGTAAACACTTACAACATTGTGATATACTATAGAAAATCAGCTACATATGAAAATGATTGAATATTTAAAAACAACTGTGAATGAATTTGTTACCTTTACATTAGAGACTTCTTCAAATGATTTATTACACAGAATAAAATTTAACTGAAACAAAGATTTCAATTGAGTTTTGTTTGTTTTTATACATTTGAATTTTCAAAAACAGTTTGTTTGCTTCATTTAAACTTTCTTCTATTTGATGAATAGAAGTCTGCATTGTTGAATGACAAACATACAATAGTATTCAAATATTTTAATTTTTCTTATGTTAATTTCTTGTTCTAATATTTTTGATATCATTGGAAACACAATTTGCAAAGTTTATTGTTATGAATCTTTATTCCAATAAATATTAATCTAAACCTTGCTGATCTTTTTAGACATTTTTATATAAAAGATAAAGTTCATAAAATTTACACTGATTTTCATTTTAAATATATATAATGTATTTCATACAGACTATATATAAACTGTATAATATTACAGTTTATATATAGTCTGTATTTCATACAGACTATATATAAACTGTATAATATTACAATTTATATAATTTAATTAAATATATTATAAGTACATGTAAATTTTTGCTGTATCATTGATTTTTGTCAATGCATAAAAATCTGAGAGAATATGAAGTGATTTTCGTTGGAAAAAAGTTTATAATTAAAACTTTTTGATGTGTATATGTTATTTATCATTGTTTTCTACAACAATTAGTTGCTTTGAGAAATTAAAAATTCATTAAGCAAATAGAAAATCATTTAAAAGAACTTAAATAATGCAATAAAATAAATACTTAATTACTGAAAAAAAACCAGCAATAATTCACTTCCAAATGAACGTTTTCTACCATTTTCAACGATCATCATCAGGTTCAATTCCAAGAGTTCGAAAATTGCATCTTGAAGTTATGCAATTTTCAAACTCTTGGAATTGAAACTGATTATGATCGTTGAAAATGGTAGAAAACGTTCATTTGGAAGTGAATTATTGCTGGTTTTTTTTCGGTAATTATGTATTTATTTTATTGAATTTTCACACTAGTAGTATTGTTATGATTGATGATTGTACTTAAATAATGAGTACATAAAACAAACAAAATATGAAAATGAGCTTATCATTCTTATGTTATACTGTAAGGTCTCGTTTTATGCGGTGGATATGTTCTACAGAAAAGCGCATAAAAAAAGACTTTACTTGCCTTGAAAAAGTAGGGATACGTTCCGTAATTTTCTAAAATCGCATAAAACCAAAACAACGAGTTAAAATTAACTTAAAACCGCATAAAAAAAGTTTGCAGATATTAAAAGAAATAGGCTGCTTAATGAATTACTTCGAATGTCTGAAAGAAATTCATATAAAAGCTTAAAATAAACTTGTATTCAAACTTAATTCAGTTTATTTTATTGAAAAGTAATATAGTTTTACATTTTTTTTTGANTAAGTTAAAATTTAATTAAACTAAACTAAAAAAAGTCTCAAAACAGTTTGTGTATGTTCATAAAAGGATATAAAACATTTTGTAGTAGAAATTTTCTTGATGCTCTATGTCTGAGAATATTCAGCATTAATATCAAGTAACATTTTTGCTGATAAAAGTCTTTCATTGCTGGTGAAAATCTGTAACCAGTTAACAGAGCAACAATGAGATGTTCAAGACATTGTTGAATTTCATGAGACTAAAATTAAAAAAAAATGAAAAATATATATTAAATAATTATTAGAGTAATAACATTTAAAAATTGATAAATAATAGAGAGAATTTGAGTTTTCCCATTATGAACGTTAATCAATAAATTTTAATTCATATTTCATTAACAAAAGTATTTACATTTAATAAGCATTATTTTAAAATTTCACATGCTTCAATGTGCAATAATATAATATTCTATCATATATCATTAATATAAGCAGTGCTTAATATGGCATCTTTAACAATTCTGTGATTGAGAAATATAGTAGAGTCCTGCAAACTCAACTTAATGTGAACTGAGAAAGGAACGAGTCACTGAAAATGATGAGTTTTATGTCTTAGAGATAACAGTAATCTAAATAGAGGAATTTTCATAAAGATATTATATGTGCAAATTCATGTATGTATTAACTATGTACCAATTTCTATTTGTAATTCAATTTTAATTAAAAACAAAATAGTGGCTATTCAAGTTACTGATATTTGTTTTATGACATTTTCAGTGTTACATTGGAAAAAGGCTTATATCCTTTGTTAGCACATGGAATTGATGCTATTATCAAAGTCACCAGTGAAGAACAATAACTTATTGGGCTGCAATTTGAAAAAGTTGTAGACCTATAAATTCCCAGTGTTGTCCATCTGTCTGTCTTTCCTTAATCTCGAGAACAAAGTTAAATAGATGAAATACAAGATCAGATATGGAAATGTTAGGAATAGGAGGCTCCGATAACTATATAATAACTTCTGATGCAATTCAAAATATTTCCCCTGAAACATGTTTGATAGATGACTGGCACGACTCTATTGTTAAAGAAAAAGTATGATGTACAGGGGCAAGCCCCTACTAATTTGAGGTGGAGAGCATGTATTCTAAATTAAATAAATTAAAAACATGATTTAAAATTTCAGCCCAGCATTGTGACAATATTACAATAAATAATTGCTCATTTGACTTAGTGTTAAGTTATAGAGGTAAAAATTAGGTTACGTGTATTGTTTTCTTTTTGAACAACACAACAAATTTTATAAAATGTTGCATTATCAAGAGTCACATTTCCACGACTTGATAATAAATACAGTAAACACATTATCTCCAGAAATTTAAAAAATTATATATTGGTTTATATTTGCTTGTTCATCAGTGAATGACTGCAATATAATCTTTATTTATTTCTCTTTTTTTCTTATTTTCAAAAATTTGCAAAAACAGAGATTAGTTATAATTACTTAGAAATGATGTGGTTTTATATTGTCAGCCAGAGTGGACAATAAACCAGATTCATGAGCCAATTAATCAATCAATATTAGTTAAATATAACATGCTGTTATAAACCTGTCACAACTACATACAATATCATAATTCAGCAAAATAAAGAATGTTTAGATCCTTTCTTATCACTTTACCTTATAAAAATATATTTCTAAATTTAAACAAAATAGGAATATTCATTTTAGAATTAAAATAAATACATTTATTATCTATTAAGCAAAAGCATTTTTTGTTGTAGTTTGAGACTTCTATAAATAAATTATAAATAATTTGATTATTACTAAAAACTTCTCAAATCAATTTACAATTTCAAAATTGATTAAGCCAAAGACATGAAAATAAAATAATATTTCAAATTTTCTTCTTTCCACTTCAAAATTCTAGAAAAAAACTATGAATATTAATCAAATGAACTATTATTATCAAAATAACTGTAAAAATATCAAAAAAATTTCAGTATTCTCAATACTTTCTAATGAAATGAACCAAACTATTTCACTTAAGCATTATCTATCAGAGAGAATTATGTATTGAAATTAATTTTTATCATTTAAAAATTGATAAATAATTAGAGATAAATGAAAGTTAATATATATAATTTAAAAAAAAACTGCTCAGTTCAACGTAAAGCTTTGAAAAAATTATAGAACATGATATGAAAATAGATAACATATACCGTATATTCCGGCATATAAGACGACTGGGCATATAAGATGACCCCCGTTTTACAGTTAAAATATAGAGTTTGGGATATACTTGACTGTTGGACATTTTCATATCGGCCCATCCTTGTATCCTATTTCCCCTTCTATGATCACGTGGATTCTGTGAGATGCCCTCTAGTGGATTTTTTGTTGCATTTTTTCCGAAATGTTTCAAAAAATTTCAAAAAATATAAGTTCTCCAATTTCTTTGAGCTGCAAAAAATGCAATAAATAACGTTTTTATTGCGCTCCGAGTTTACTCAAAAAAAAAAGTCGAAAAAGTGCCGGCATCTCTCGGCCTTTTGGGTAGGAAAAATTTGGCAGAAAAATTCAGCATCTTTTTCGCTATCAATTATTTTCTCCCAATAATTTTTTTTTATTTCAAGAAAAAGACCGATTCTAGCCTGATTTTGAAGTGAGATGTCTCACATACCGGCCCGCCCTTGTATCCTATAACTGTACTGTACAGTACCTTCTTCTCTGCCTCTCAGATCTCACACATGCGCACCTGCACCGCTTCACTGCAGTCCTCAGAGTGCGATCTGAGAGGCAGAGAAAGCAATACGATAATAGGATACATACAAGGGTGGGCCGGATGGGTGAAAGATGCATGCTTTTCTGGGCACAATGCCGCTCTATTTCTATCCATACCCTGGGCGTCCCAGCTGACTGCAGCACCTGGCGTATAAGACAACCCCCAACTTTTGAGATTTTCCTGGGTTAAAAAGTCGTCTTATACGCCAGAATATACGGTAATTACCACAAATTATTTGATATATTATTCTATAAAATATTAAAAATAATAGTTCAATATTTTATAAAAGCCATTAAAATAAGTTAAAATTTAATTAAACTAAACTAAAAAAAGTCTCAAAACAGTTTGTGTATGTTCATAAAAGGATATAAAACATTTTGTAGTAGAAATTTTCTTGATGCTCTATGTCTGAGAATATTCAGCATTAATATCAAGTAACATTTTTGCTGATAAAAGTCTTTCATTGCTGGTGAAAATCTGTAACCAGTTAACAGAGCAACAATGAGATGTTCAAGACATTGTTGAATTTCATGAGACTAAAATTAAAAAAAAATGAAAAATATATATTAAATAATTATTAGAGTAATAACATTTAAAAATTGATAAATAATAGAGAGAATTTGAGTTTTCCCATTATGAACGTTAATCAATAAATTTTAATTCATATTTCATTAACAAAAGTATTTACATTTAATAAGCATTATTTTAAAATTTCACATGCTTCAATGTGCAATAATATAATATTCTATCATATATCATTAATATAAGCAGTGCTTAATATGGCATCTTTAACAATTCTGTGATTGAGAAATATAGTAGAGTCCTGCAAACTCAACTTAATGTGAACTGAGAAAGGAACGAGTCACTGAAAATGATGAGTTTTATGTCTTAGAGATAACAGTAATCTAAATAGAGGAATTTTCATAAAGATATTATATGTGCAAATTCATGTATGTATTAACTATGTACCAATTTCTATTTGTAATTCAATTTTAATTAAAAACAAAATAGTGGCTATTCAAGTTACTGATATTTGTTTTATGACATTTTCAGTGTTACATTGGAAAAAGGCTTATATCCTTTGTTAGCACATGGAATTGATGCTATTATCAAAGTCACCAGTGAAGAACAATAACTTATTGGGCTGCAATTTGAAAAAGTTGTAGACCTATAAATTCCCAGTGTTGTCCATCTGTCTGTCTTTCCTTAATCTCGAGAACAAAGTTAAATAGATGAAATACAAGATCAGATATGGAAATGTTAGGAATAGGAGGCTCCGATAACTATATAATAACTTCTGATGCAATTCAAAATATTTCCCCTGAAACATGTTTGATAGATGACTGGCACGACTCTATTGTTAAAGAAAAAGTATGATGTACAGGGGCAAGCCCCTACTAATTTGAGGTGGAGAGCATGTATTCTAAATTAAATAAATTAAAAACATGATTTAAAATTTCAGCCCAGCATTGTGACAATATTACAATAAATAATTGCTCATTTGACTTAGTGTTAAGTTATAGAGGTAAAAATTAGGTTACGTGTATTGTTTTCTTTTTGAACAACACAACAAATTTTATAAAATGTTGCATTATCAAGAGTCACATTTCCACGACTTGATAATAAATACAGTAAACACATTATCTCTTATTTTTATAACTTGAAAACAGATTAAATAATTTCTAATGAATATAAATAAATTTTCACGCAAATGCATTTTTAAATACAAATTTTCAGTATTTGTATTTTTTTGCTAGATCAAATAGAAATTTCTCTAACATAAAGGAGAATTTGATAAGAGTATTTTAAATTTTATTTATGAATATTGCAGTCAACTCATGTTAATAGAAATTACTAGGAGAACAGCAGTTAGTTTACTGTATCAAAAATTCATATTAACAGTTTTTTAGGGTCAGGGTCAAAGTCAAGGTTGTATAATTTAAGAAGTTAAGGCTTAATAAATGATCAAAATCTCTAAATAATATTTTGAATTAATTTACTAAATAAAGTTAAATAAAATAAAATTTATTTACAAAAACAAATTAATGTTCTAAATGATTTTCAATTTGCAAAATGAAGAGGAAACCATATTCACTCCTAAAGTGTAGAACAGTATATCAGAGTGGTTAAACAGAATAAAGCTAAAAAAATCTGTGATGTTTTTCTGTTGAAGATTGTTCAAAAAAGTAGAAAATATTTTTTGGTGCCAAAAGAGTAAAAAAAAAGCCAAATTTGATATCTCACAAAAGAAGCCCTCTCCATTAAATTAAGGTTTTACTATACTTATTTCTGGCATTAAGAATATGTTTAGAGATTACTAAATATTAATAATTACTTACCACAAATAAAACTTAAACTCCCATATTATCATATACAATATATAAAATGTAAATATATTTCAATTATCAGTAAATAAATAGCACATTTTTTTCCTGTAATCCTGTAAGCAAATTACTGATGCAAAAGAACTTGTCCATAAATACACACTTACCAAAATGCTCAGAGCAATTAAGTATTCAAAAAGCAGAATAATTAATTAATAAACTCTCTAAACTTACCTCTAAAAGTGCCCATAGCATATCTAACAATGCAAGAATTGGTGATTTGACTTCCTTTATGTTGTAACTATTATCTTTTGGTATATCACCACATAATTGAAAAAGAAATGACAGAAAACATGATTCATTGATGTACGGTGAAACCTGAAATTTTGAAATATTTAATCTTAAATATATTATAGATTCACTAAAAGTGTAGAAATAATAAAAATCAATCTAAGAAGAGAAAGCTGCAGTTTGCTTCCAAATAACAAAATAATTTATACAACTTAAAAATTATATAATGAAATGAAACAAACAAACAATACTATTACTTTCTACTGGAATTAGAATAACTAAACAAACACCCACCACCTTTAATCATCCAGCAAATTATTTAAAAACTTATTTAATACTTTAAAAATGGTTGAAAACGTTTTTGAAATATTACATAATTTGCTGGATGATTAAAGGTGGTGTTTATTTAGAAATGAAACAAAATAAAATAATGACAATACTTTAACTAATATCTGGAAGTTATTCAGAATTCAAAGATATTAATTTTAATCTGCATATTTTTGTATTTTATAATAAGTTAATACAGGTATCCCTTAATTAATGTGGTTAATTAATCTCAATGTTACTGTGTATATCAAGGTTGTGTTAACCAAATATGGTTTCTATGTTAAGTAAAGATAGCTGGTAAAGCCACATTAATTAAAACTTCTCCTGTGTACATAAAGGGATTGACACAATTAATTTTGTATGCTAATCAAATCCCACGTTAAGTAAGGAATACCTGTATAAAATATGATTCAATGTAATTTTAAAAGAAAAAATATTAATATCTAAAGAAATTTCATAACGTTTAAAATATTAAAAATTAAAAACAAAGAAAAATTATTTTCTTCTTAATTTGAAACATTTGAATAAAAATTAGGAAGTTAATAAAAACTTCAATTTTGAATAATGTCTGCATTTATTTTGAATTAATGTTAAAACTTCAAAAATTCTAAATTTTTTGGTAATAGACTTTTATTAAAAGTTTATTTTTCTTTCATTTGTAAAATTACATATTTAAAATATAAATAAATTTAATGTAGTATACTAAATTTACTTACCAAATATGGACCCAACTTATTTAATAATGGAACAGCTAGTAAAAATATATGAGTTTTATTACATTCTTTGATTAGATTATTAACAATTTTGGCATCTTGTAATATGGGTTCCATTCTATTCTAGAAAGAAAAAGGAATATATTTTTCGTAATTTATATATATTTTATATTATTTTCTTTTAAATTATTTCAAATAATTACCTGTACAGTTGATATATACAAAGTGAGCAATCTTCTTAACCAACTAAATAATTTTGTTGCTTTTGCAATGTTATGATATGGTATTGATTCCAATGGATGAAATCCAGGAACAGGATGACGAAAAGGAACAGCACCAAAATTAGCAACTAAATTCTCATTATATGCAAGACTTACTGCTGGAAAATAGGCAATTCCAGGACCAATTCGTATATTATCAAAAGCTTCTCCTAATGATTGTCCATTTCTTTAAAAAAAAATCAAATTATTTCTTTTAAATTTATTTACAATTAAAAACTTTTTCAAAATTTTTTTATTATTATGATAATAATAATGAAAAAATTTAAATCAAGATTTTAACAGTGTAAAAAAAACAGTTATAAAAATATATTATATATATATTTATTTTGGTGTCATGACTTCATACATATAGAATACACATGCTTTCCTTCAATTTGTAAATTATAAAAGACACATTAACAAAACATATCTTTTAAATACAATTAATAATTGGTTTGATTTGTTGGTTTTATTGACACAAAGGCTATTTTAGACATATTACCAGTCCAATATATATTATCATTTTATAATAATAATAATAATAATAACTCTCCCGTGGTCACCACCTGGTCGTGGTGGGAGAGCCTAGTAATTTTACTGATCCATAGGGCAATGCAGGCTGGAGCACAAACTCCTGGTAGGGACACCCATGCCAGTAAGGTCTATGGGGAGAAATGAAGCTAAGAGTGACCACACACCCACATTATGTGGAAATATTTATCATGGTAGTAACCAGATCTAAGTATGATACCGGCTCGGACGTCGCCCGGGTTAACAAGGTCCGCGTTCGTGGGTTAGGCAGAGGCTCACGTTCGAAAAATAGGCTCCAGTCTCCCTTGGTTACCGGTGGCGAAAGCAGCGCCGGCCCAAGCATGGCTACTGCAATGCCCTCAACAGATGTGAGGAATCAACCTAGCCTTGGTGTTTCTGTGGCAATGCATCCACAGACCACAAAGGCTGGAAAACCACGCCAACGGATGAAATGGACAACAGAAATGAACGAGTTTATCATCCGCACTTACTACACCATCACAAGACTCGAAACAAACATGACAGCATACAGACAACAACTACACCACATATTCACACAACAATATCCTCACCTCACTGTCACCGAACAAAGGGTTGTTGATCAAAAACGAACAATTATACACAACAACCTTATCCCACAAACAACACTTGAACTTATCAAACAACAGGTTGCTGATCAAATACATCAACAGACAGAAACATTTAACATTAATGAAGATCACGTAACCTGTCAGGATAATCCAGCAACAAGCACTGATTACAGCACACACACAACAAGTACCACTAATGATACTGCAGGCACTTCCCCATCCATCACTGATAACGTAGACATAGAATTAGTTAATACGCTCTCACTTATATTTCAGGAAACACTCATTAAATATACTGGTACAGATCCCACACAAAGACCACGAATACCAAAAATCAACACGTCAAAGGCAGTAGGAAAAACACTAGATTATGTAAACACTCACTTACTACCAAACTACATTCATTCAATTTCTACACTTACAGACATTCATACATTAGTTTATGCTGGGGCAGTCACAGTAGTAACACACCATGGACTGAAAATACACTCACAGACAGACACACACAAAACACAATCCTATCACAAGCCTGCCTGGCAGAGAAGAATAGAAACACAAATAAATGACATTAGACAGCAATTAGGCAGGCTGACACAATACACTAAAAACAACATAACACCCAAATTAAAGAAACAACTCAAAAAAATTTTCAAGAAAATCAAAACACACACAAAACACGAACATCACAACACACACATTACAGAATAAATCAATACACTAAAACAAAAACTCGCAGCCAAAGCAGGTAGACTCAAACGATACAAAGCATATACACTACGAAAACAACAAAATAAATTATTCACAAACAACGAAAAACTTTTCTACAGACAAATCAGTAAAAAAACAAACACTGATACACAGCACAGTGGCACACCAACAGAAGAAGAACTCACAACTTATTGGTCTTCTCTTTGGTCCAATGCTGTTACACACAATGCTGATGCATTGTGTGTAAGAGCAGAGCATGCTGATGCAGGCTGGATCGAGGAGGAGAACAGAAACTTGCACAACATACCAACTATGCCCTGTGCTGAAATAAACGTACACGACATACGCTACGCTATTAACAGAACACACAACTGGAAGACACCTGGTGTAGACAACATTCACAATTTCTGGTACAAAAAGTTTACATCACTGCACCAGGAACTAGCTAAACATCTAACACATCATCATCAATCCACAAGACATGCCAAAATTTCTTACTCAGGGCATCACCTACATGAAACATAAAAACAACAACACTACAGACCCCACACAATACAGACCAATTACATGTCTTCCAACACTATACAAATTATTGACATCCTGTATCACAAACAAAATATACAAACATGTTGAAGAACACGACATTCTTACAGAACAACAAAAAGGTTGCCGTAAAAATCACAGAGGATGCAAAGAACAGTTACTCATAGATTCAGTCATTCTACGACAAGCACACAAACAACACAGAAACATACACATGGCATATATAGACTACAGAAAAGCATTCGACAGTGTTCCACACAGTTGGCTGCTACATATTCTACACGTGTACAAAATATTTCGAAAAATGCAATGAGTCATCACTCATTGCATTCTTCGCATTCAATGAGTTATCACTCATTGCATTCTTCGAAAACACTATGCAACACTGGAGAACAACACTGCATCAGTTTTAGTAACACTTCCATACAAACAAATGAGATATTCATTAGGCGAGGAATTTTTCAAGGAGATTCCTTGAGTCCTCTCTGGTTCTGCCTAGCCCTGAATCCATTATCCAACATGTTAAACAACACGCAATACGGCTACAATATCAGACACGAAAAAACAACACAGTTTACACTCTCACATCTCATGTACATGGACGACATAAAACTTTATGCATCCACACAAAAACAACTTCATCAACTCCTACAAATCACACATTCATACACTAAGGACATACAAATGGAGTTTGGCCTAGACAAATGCAAAAAACTTCACATAGAAAAAGGAATCCTGAAGAAAGAAGATTTTGCACTTGGAAATGGAGACGTTATTGAATCCATGGAAGAGGGCGAGTTCTACAAGTACTTAGGATTCCAACAGGCCAAACTAACAGAACATACACAAATAAAGCAACGATTAATTAAAGAATACCAAAGTAGGTTAAACGCTATACTTAGAACACAGTTAAATGCAAAACACACAGTTAAAGCAATAAACACATATGTCATCCCAGTACTCACATACTCTTTTGGAGTTATACATTGGACTCACACAGATCTCGAGCAACTCCAAAGGAAAACAAGAACAACACTTACTAAGCATAAACAACATCATCCTAAATCCGCCACAGAAAGATTAACCCTTCCACGTAAAGAAGGCGGACGTGGCCTGATTGACATAGTTAACCTTCACTACAAACAAATACAGTCACTGCGAGAGTTTTTCTACAAGAAACAAGAAACATCACAGTTACATAAAGCAGTAACTCTAGCAGACTCAAATAACACACCATTAAACTTACACTCACAACATACAGACATGACACAACATATAAAAAGCATAGACAACATTAAGCAATCATGGGCTCAAAAGGCTCTCCATGGCAGGCATCCTTACGACCTGGCCCAGGATTTTGTTGACAAAACTGCGTCAAACAGCTGGTTAGATCGGGGATGCCTCTTTGGGGAGACGGAAGGATTCATGATTGCCATACAGGATCAGGTCATAAATACTAAAAACTACAGAAAACACATACTCAAAGATACAACACTCACAAATGACACATGCAGAAAATGTCACATCATGCCAGAAACTATACAACACATCACTTCTGGTTGCAAGCTCTTGGCACAGACAGATTACTTACATAGACACAATCAAGTAGCAAATATAATACACCAAGAGCTTGCAAAGAAACACAAATTGGCAGACATCCACGAACCATACTACAAGTATATTCCACAGACAGTATTGGAAAATAACACGCACAAAATGTATTACGACAGAGCCATAATCACAGATAAAACAATTTACCACAACAGACCAGACATCACACTCATTGACAAACACAATAAAATCACATACATTATAGACATAGCCATTCCAAACACTCACAATGTACAAAACACATGCACTGAAAAAATTAGCAAGTACACAGAACTTGCCCAGGAAATAAGGCATCTGTGGAGGATGGATAGGGTGCTTATTGTACTTGTCGTTCTCTCCTGTACAGGTGTGATACCACACACACTACACAAAAGCCTGGGAACATTAAAATTGAAGAGAAATACATACATCACACTACAGAAGGCCACTATATTGAATACATGCCATGTTGTTAAGAAATTTTTGAATACAGACACTGACACACTTATTAAATTTTAGTTTTGTTTTGGTTGCTATGCCTTGACTCTGGTCCGGCATAGTACACAGCCACCAGTGTGAATCAAGTATAACCCACTAGACCCAACATAATAATAAACATTTCTTTTAGTCTCCTGTGGAAATTTTAAATTATTATGATTAAAGCTTTTAAAATACCAAGAAATTATGATACCCAAATGTAATATTTGTTGAAAATAACAAAACTGAAGATAATTTGTTATTTCATTCTATTATATAATTAAAGTTGTTTATTTTCTTCCACAGATAAACTTAGATTGTAAACAAGTAAAATGGCAAGACCATTTTTGGGATGATTCCTATGTCTTGGAGACTCACTACAAAGCAGGATCACTTCAATGCTCATGATGAGTCTCATTCTCCAATCTTCTTTGGTATTGCTGGTTTTGAGCATGAATGTTCAAACTTCGCCAGCCTCGGCCATGGCCACAACGTCCACAGAGACATGTTTGGTGAAATTAATGGGTTTTTTTCAAAGATTCGTTTGTCAAAATTTTATTTTGCAACGTTTGCATTTCCAACTTTCCAATGAGCAACACATATGCAAATTTCACACTAGCACCTGTTTGTAGAAAGAGTGTCACATTTTGTATTTTATTTTGACTTGGTCCTTAGTCCCCTGAGTACCTACAAATCTGGTTTTTTTTATGTGAGCATGATTTGGGCACCAAATACTCTGTGCCAAATTGCAACTCCTGACATGTACTCCTTCATACCTCTAAGACAGCAATTCTCAACCTTCTTAGCTCTGCAACCCCCAAATAGTAAATATAAATAAAATTAATATTTCATGACCCCCCACCCAAAGAAATAATAACAGTAAGCCTGGTGTGAGATTCACTATTTTTCCGCAGATGTTGAAAATAAAAACCTTCGTAAACAACTCTTATGAAAAAACACTCTTGGCGGAAATTATATCAGAGGTCATCGATTGTTTTCACAATTAGGTGGGAAAGTTGACACTTAGTTGATCGGAATGCACTGCTAGTGTCAACAGAAGTCGATCATGTGACTCCTTTCCCATGAAGAACGTATAAAAGCTCAAACCCCCGGAAGCTCCGGGCAACCAAAGGAAGTTATACTTGTTACTGTGTGCATCTTGTCTCCATACACCAGACATAGTGACTGAAGGGACATCGCCATATGACAGACAGCAACTTTGAACTTCCATCGCCATTCTACAGTTCCTGTGCTGACTATGATTTGGATGGCCCATTCAACGAATGCATATTAGTCATATCCTCATAGAGGTATTTGTATTTTAGAGCTTTGTGAACTCTCTCTCTCTCAGAATAGCCGGTAGAGCTGTTAAGAGCAGCCCTTTGTGTAGTTAACTCATATTTAACCGCATTTAACCTATATATTGTTATCGTCTCATGTAACCTAGCTTAATTATTCAAATAAATGTTTTGTTATTTTGTTTAACTTGTCATCTATCGTTGTACCTGCCAACTTACCAACACCATCCCCACTCAAATTTGCCCTCCTAAGCCATCCGAAAATCAGAGATCAGGTTTTACCAACCTGTTGCAACATAAGTGGTCAGAAGGGATTAACCCTGACCCTCTGCTTATCTCACATTTACTATTACTAATTGAATTTTGACTGTAATTATAAATGTAAATTTTTTTATTTATTACATTATTTTTTTTATAAATGTAATTTATAAATGTAAATTGTCTTTTATCACTCGAAAACAATTTGCTTTTGTGTGTTTCTAATGTAGATCCACGTATGGAGAAAATTTTAAATAAACAAATGCAACCATCACATTAATTTCTTTTCTTTACATGTGTACTTATTGTAAGTAAAATGTTTATAAGTTTATAATAAATAATTTTTTCTCATAAAATAATTTCATTATTGTTTTGCAACCCCCCTTGTAATATCACCATGACCCCCAGGTTGAGAAATGCAGCTCTAAAATTGCAGTGCTGTAATGTCTAGCCATTACAGCACTGCAATTTTATAAACAAGACATAGACTTGTCAATAATTCTTTTAAATGGATTTTTTACCATTTAAAAGAATTATTGACAAGTCTGTCTTGTTTATAAAATTTAAAAAAATAAAATAAAATTTCAATGATTTCCTAGTGGATATAGGTTTTCCTAAACTGTAAACTAAGATAAAACTTCATCTTAAAATGTCTATATACTAAAATAAAATATTAAAAACAATGGGTCTATTCTTATTTAAATATTTTTGCATTTTACAGACAAAAAAATAATTTCTAAATAAAAATTATCACCTTTGATACTTTTAAAGTGTCTTTTTGTTTGAATATGTAAAAAACATAAAAGACAGTCTTTAATTCTATTATTTAAAAAAAACTAAAGAAATTTTCATTTTACCTGTAAAAACAAATGGATCCATTGTCTAAATCTATCGTACAGCCTATGACATCACCAGTAAGCCAAGCCTGAAAGTTAAATGTTATTTATACATTATTTATAGCTTAAATATAATAATATAGCTTTATTACATTTATAATAATTATAAGATATCGGGGGGGCGTGTCTAGCCTGCGGAGGTGTTGGTGACTTTTTTGCTGAGCTGTTGTGGCGACGTTAGACATGGAATTTTTACAACAAAATAATAAGTTTAGAACTGAAATATGTAGTTTAAATGTTTTATTAACTCGAATAATAATTCTAATTCTACTAATGATTGCTGGTATTGAGTTAAATCCCGGACCTTTTCCTCGATCTCCTCCATTACCAAGTCAAGCAGGTATGCAAAAAAGGGGACGAGGAAGACCACGTAGACAGTATACAAGAGATATAGAGGAAAATACTCAGACAAGCGAAATGTCAGGAGAAGAATACTTAATTGAGGAACAATCCAAGAACAACACTGATATCTCAAGGTATGGTACAATAAAAGATTTTTTTGAACCGGAAGAAGATTTACGAACAAAGACTGTTGAACCTGAATACTCACTGAAATCAGTTTATGAATTAATCCAAGACAAATTTGATCGTCTAAACGTCGAAATCCGTTCTATGAGAGCTGAAATTAACCGTATGAATGAAGAAAATTTAAAGATAAAGGAAGAGATGAAGGACATGTACAAAAAACTACGTATATTAGAAGAAAGAACGGACTCGCATAGCAAGCTAAAAGGTATGGTGGATTTTGAAATTGATAAAATGTTAAACGAAACGACTAAGAAGAATCTAATAATATTTAATTTTCCATTCAAAACCTCGGAATATGTAGAAGAGTTGAAAAAATTTATAAGAGAAAACTTAGA
>NW_019385580.1:24743-32621 GCF_000671375.1 Centruroides sculpturatus
ATCATTATTATATTTTATATTATATTTAAAAAAAACAAAAAATTTATTACATACTTCACCATACTTTTGTGCTGAAACATTCCATTTACGTATTCTATTTCCATCATATGCATAAGAATCTGAAGTATCTCCTACTCCTTTCTAAATATTAAAAGAAAAATTTCAGATACATATATATAGATTCTCCTTGACTTATGACGAGGTTACTTTCTGATAAATCCATTGTAATTTGAAAATATCAAAAATCAAATATGAATATGATATGATAAATAAATAACTAATGTCATTAAATAAGTATATAAACAAATAATTACTGTGAATATTTTATTTAACTGATATTGACACATGTTTTTAACATAGGTTTCATATAAAGTTTCCAATATTGAAAATTTGATTTTTAAATTATATAATATGATTCACAAATCTAGAAAAATAATTACTAAACCCAGAGTCTGAAGCCATACCTTCAAAATTCAAACACTCTGGATTAGCTCTAAGTTGCACAGATGCTATCATTGCCTTTACATCAATAGAAAATATTAGACTAACTTAGAAACAAATTAAAATTTGATGACTACTGAATGTACTAGTACTGTACATCTCTATTGAATCATCGTAAAGTCAAAATATTTTAAGTTAAACTATTGTAAAGTGAGGAGTATCTGTATATTGTATATATCAATACATATCCAAAACTTAAGAATGGATAACATTTCTATATGAATAAAGAGAACTGCAGATGAATGCAGATATGGCAAGAACTATATTACTTGATATCAAGACAGGATAATACACAACTACTTGTAGGATTTTACAAATCAAAACAATAAAAGTAAGTCATTGGTGAAAAAAATGCATATAGCAGTTGGACAGTCAAAAAATGGATGGGAAGTGCTTACCAATACCCAGGAAGAAAGACACTTGAACTATGATGCAGCACTCAACAGTAGGCTCATCACCAAATCTTTTTCTTGCTATCACTGTTAGTGGATTGTTTGTCCTTCAGTTTTGACTAATAGAAAAATAAACATGCACTTGATCGAGAAAATCTTCAAGAAAGATACTTAGAAATTTTGGTATTTTGTTTAAACATGAAGTCAAATAGGTCATCTCGACTTTAGGAATTGAGATAACTTTGATAAAAGAACTGCACTTTTTAAGAACAGTGGCACAAGGGATAGGAACCTCCTCAACTGCCCTCTGCAGTTTGTCCACATCACTCTTACTTGCCAGATCAATTGCAAGCCAACCTTTTTAGATTCTACATATCCTTTAGATGCCAATCTTCAGTGCATCTGAATTAATACTGCTAGTCAAGATATGTCTAGTGTTCTCAGAATCTTCAGTTCCTGAATCACCAAAGATGAGAACAATGAAATAAGGGGTAATAGTAGTCGACTCTGCCATATTTGACCTAGCAGGTCTACAAACAACCTCACTGGGGCTAGGGTTAGGCCCACATGAGCTACCCCCTGGCAGTCAGTGGAGGACACACTGAAAGTCCTCAATGGGCTTTGACCTGTGAAAGCTCTCTTAGCTTTCTCAGAAAGAACCGCCAGCAACTCATTAATGTCTTTTTTCATACCAATGGTGTCAATGCTATTAACAACAGAGAGGAGATTGTTAACAGAGAAAGCAGACTCAGCTAGGTTGATGACACACTGGATCTGATTCACAATATACTTGGATGCTCACATTCTAAGTGAGACTTGCTGTAGATCCTCTAGATAGCCCTTGACCTTAACCAGAATCCTTTATGCAGCTTCATGAATATCAGAAGGACCAAGCGCCATCATTAATGAAAGTGCAGAAAAGAGAGTAGAAGCTCAATCAGAATACAGGTCCACCAATGGGACCCCACAAGTGGTATGAAAATAGTAATAAAATAACAAAATAAAAAAGTAATAGGTAAAATTAAATAACTAATAGAAAAACCATTAAAGAAAGACCAAAATAAAAGCAGTATGTAAGATGGAAAGTTTGAGAAGGAAGAGAACAATGGCCTTTGTTTAGACAAGAAGTTCAAGTGGCCAGAGCACAACATAAAATAAAGATACCCAAATAGAAATTACAAAACACAGAGAGGCTATCAGGGCAAATATTATATATATTATATCCAGAGAGAAACAGAAAGACTCAAACAACTGACCAACAGTGACTCGATAACAGCCTGACAAAAGACATACAATAACACATGTAAAATTGATTGACAAGAGAATATGAGAAATTGCCTAAAATAGCAAAGGAGAGAAAACTAAATATTTATAAATCTTCCACTTACTCATCGACAGAGGTCTGAGAGAAAGCAGTGAGTCTTCAGAAGTTCCAAGTTGTGTAACTTGGTAAAAATTTCACAGTAATAAAATTCTTTCACCAGATGAAAGCATTCAATGAGAGGAACCCAATAAATTACCATACAATACGAAAACTTAATGATAAGTCCATCAAAAACTATGCAAAATGTGGAGAAGATCTAACACACATTTTGACTTCCATAGCCATTCCATGACCAAGTGATATATCCCACATTAAATAGCACCCAAGCAGAAATGCAGATGAAACCCAAATACATATCCTAATGAGCAATTATTTATTGTGACATTGTCACAATGCCGGGTTTTTCTTCACAATGTACTTAAGTTTAGCAGTGTCTTGCCCCTGTACATCATACTTTTCCTGTTAACATTGAAGTCATGCCAGTCAGGTATCTAACTCTGTTCAGGAGAAAAGTTTTGAATTAAAATAACATGACTTCCTACCCAAAGTTGAAGTTTGTATATAGTTAATCAAGGCCTCCTGCCCCTAAGCTATTCATATCTGGTCTTGACTGACTTTTATCTATTTAATACCATTCTTGAGATTAAGGAAAGACAGACAGATGACAGTGGAAATTTATAGATTACAATTTTTTCTAATTGCAGCCCAATGATTGAATGGAAAGGCACTAATCCTAACGGCTAGAAGAATGGGTGACGAATGGCCAAAATCAGCCATTATTCATCATATTCAAAAGTGCAGATTCCTCAGAGATGACCAAAAGTCAAGTGAAAAGTGTCTTAAGGCGTCACTATCAAAGGAAGTCTGAGAAAGTGTAAGTTGACATACACTCAGATCAGAAAGTTGACATATTTTGGCTTCTGATGGTTCTGGTGAGATCATCATCAGGTTGTTGGGATGCAATTTGAAAAAACTGTAGACCTATAAATTCTCACTGTTGTCTGTCTGATCTTCCTTAATCCCAAGAACGGAGTTAGATAAATGGAAGTCAAGACAGATATGGAAAGCTTAGGGCAGGAGGCCCCAATTAATTGTATACAAACTTCTGATGCAAACCAGAGGTCATGTTATTTCAATTAAAAAATTTTCCCCTGTAAGGAGTTAGATGGATGATGGCATGACACTGATGCTAACAGGAAAAGCATGATGTACAGTGACAAGATACTACTAATTTAAGATGAAGAGCAAATATTTTAAATTAAATAAATTAAAAAAGTATGATTAAAAATTACATCCTAGCATTGTGATGATGTCACAATAAATAATTGCTTGTTATCCTTAGCTTGTTCAATTCTCACTCAACATTTATATCTCTCCATTTCCAATGACATTATTGGAATTGCAAAAGTGCATCAACACCATCATTGAAATGTCACACAATACATGCTTGAAAAATTTGGTGAGAATGGAAGTATTTCCTGAACATCTACCATGCCACACATTGGGTGAATGTTAAATGCAGTTAAGGTCAGTACAAAACTGCAAATATTACTCTTTCAAATGATTGTAAAATCATGTATTTCTGTTCAGTATTGGTGAAAGTATTATATTAAAAAATCATCCACTAATAATTTGTGTGCACCCTGTATATAAAGAACAGGAAGTCAAAATAATTTGTTACAGACATTTATATTAAAATGTGTAGTATATAATTTTAAAAATTGTCTTTTTTTTAAAAATAAGTTACAATTACTTTTTGTTTTCAGCTGGAACATTCTGTGAAAAAAAAAACAACAAAATTGTTTTAGATTAAGTGGAGTTTGGATTAATGCAAGTTCAGACTGGCAAGAGTGCACTGCATAAACTTTAAAAAAAAAAAATTTTTACACCATCAGTAGAAAAAATTTTAATTAAAATAAAGAAACTACAAAAAAAGTCTGTCTGTTACAGAATTCCGAAGATTCTAACTGAATTCTGTTCTCCAAGAATGCAGAAGATACATCTACATTAAATACAGATGTATCGTCTATATTTTGCATGTTCATGAAATGCAGAAAATACAGAAGATTCAAAAAAAGTAAATTTTACACAGAAAATTCCACAATTTTATAAAAACTTCTTGAGGAATTTCATTTTATTTGAATAATCTCAAACTCTTATTTTAATGTAAAATGCTTTAATATTTCATTAACATTATAACTTTGACAGCAGTATTTTATTTCTTACAAATATGTTAATATAAATTAGATTTGCTTTATCATTCTCAATACTGAAAAATTGTTTTAAAAATTTTCAGAATAATGAAGATAAAAATTATTATTATATTCCAAAAAACATCATCATATCTGTAGAATAATTCAGACTAACAAAAACTTTTTTATTAGTGTAACATTGGATTCATATAAGTCATCTTCAGCACAAAACACATTACAAAATTTTCTATACTGGTTTTGCACATAAACCTTCAATGTTGGATTCAAAGGTGTTCTTATTCTATATCATATTCTATTATGTAACAATTTTTGTGCTGAAGATGATTTGTATAGTCAAATATTCCACTAATAAAAATGTTTTTGGTTTCCTCAGTGAACAGTTGGCCTGAAAAATGATCATGAATAAAGAAAATCAGACTATATTCAATAGATAGTTAAACGTTAGTTATAAAATATATTGATAAGAAAGAAACAATAAATGAGTAGAAAAAAATTTTTCTGATTATTGAAAAAAATTCAAAATAGTAGATAGTGATAACAATTCTCAGGGCCATCAAGAGCTTGTATGGGTCCAGCAGGACTCCTTTTGCCATATTTTTTTTCATTCTTGAAAAATGAAATGCATAGAATGTTTCTTTATTAATGAAAAGCAGTCTTAAATATGTTATTTTTGTTAGTAAAAATAATATTAATTTTACTGCACAAACTGAAATGGTATTGAGAGGGAAAGCTGAAACTTTTTTTCCAGAAGTGAAAAAAATTCTCAGCTTCCTCTTCTCAATGGCTCTGACAACTCTTACCTCTTGTGAAAATTTACAATGAATTGTAGCCCATCCAACTTGCATAACTCCTTTTGAACCTAACATCAACTCATATTGCCATTTTCCTAGGAAAGTTAAAAAAACCAACAAATATAATTAATGTTATATATAACTTGATAAATTAATCATAATTAAAATTCTTCTTAAAATTATAATTTACAATTAAAAAATAATTAAAGCAATACAAATTTTAATTTTAAACTGCAAAAAGCTTCTTGTATTGATAAAAAAACTCAACATATTCAGGCATGAAGATGGCTTTGAATTTTCTCATCACTTCATGTATAAATATATCACCACCATATTAAGAAATATATAGATAAGATATAGAGAAATATATTCATTATGTGTACATTAAAAAACATTAAACAAAATCATTTAATGTTGGACTCAACATTTAAGAATTTCTAGATTTCAACAACAATCCCCTATGGCTTAATTTCAGAATTGGAGCAGAAAATTCGATTGTTTCATTTTATGAAAGATAATACCTAAAAATCTGAAATGTATATAAAAAAATTTTCAAATTCTCTATATTTTATTCATATTCAAGAATCTTATTACATATATGCTTTCATACTTCAGTGTTCTTATCAGAAAAGCTAACAGGAAATCTTCCTTCATAATAGCTACTTGAATATTAAAAAGAATAAATTCCATTGCATAAAAGCATACATTATAATATGATAACAATCCAGGATATCTTCAAATTAGAATTGAATTATGACTATTTACAAAAATTATAAAATTTTCGAGTCTATCTTTCATCCTTTTTTCACACAACCACAGAAGTAACAGTATATTTGGCTTGAAATAAACTTCATTAGAACAAATGATAAATTATAAAAAAAATCTCACAAAGTTAAAAATTGATCGAAACACCGACCTTTTATTTGATGATTTGGTGTCCTTTAGTTATGGTCAGAAATTGTAACCGTTGTTTTTTAATGTTAAAGGATGCCAAATCCTCGAATAAAAGGTTGGCATTTTAATAAACTTTTAACTTTGTGTAAAGATTTTTTTATAATTTACCATTTGTTCTAATGAAGTTTATTCAAGCCAATATACTGTTACTTCTGTGGTTGTGTGAAAAAGGATGAAAGATAAACTCGAAAATTTTATAATTTTTGTAAATAGTCATAATTCAATTCTAAATAAATTCCATTGACACTGATCAAGACTTTCCCTTTCACATGATCATGAGGCTCATTTCAACATATAAACCTATGCAAGAAGACACTTTCTTGCAATTTTTACAAAGCAAATGATTTATAGTAATAATTTTTAACAACATACTAGCAAAAATGTACAAAAGAATAACAAAAAAAAAAAAAAAAAATTTCAGCATCATATTCAAATGTAATATATTTTGTTTAGATTACTAGGGAATAATAAGGATAATAATGATCTTCAATGAGGATAAGAGGTGTATATATTCTGATAAAAGACAAACTGTTTCAAAACAAATATGTTCAGAGCTAAGAACAGAGAGAGACTGAGAGTCAAAGAATCATTATCACTCCAGAAATAATTCCTATTCAACTTCTCTTTTAGCATTAACCATTCGACAAGATAATACAGTCCTATGGGATAGTCAAAAATATATGTGCTAAAATTAAAGGTTGGATATTGTTTAGTTTCTAAACTACATTGTTATATGCTGATTCTAATTATTTTTGTATTAAAAAATAAAGTATTAATTCAACATGTACAGGAATAAATAGGAGGTATATTTTGTTATAAAATGATGTTTGTTTATTTAATAAAATAATAAATCTGTATTACATTTTAACAAATTCATATAAATTTTAAATAAAAAACATTTGCAATCTTTGTTTACATTTAAATAATTTTAATTATATAAAATTATCATTACCTTTATATACACAGCAATTGGCATGAATTGAACTGAAATTACTTTGGCTTGATAACTAATACATACATAAATGGTTTATTATTAGTATTGTAAAAATAAATGTTATTTTATCATCAGATTCATTTAAGAAATTTAAAATTTTAATATACCTTTATATACACAGCAATTGGCATGAATTGAACTGAAATTACTTTGGCTTGATAACTAATACATACATAAATGGTATTTTATTAGTATTGTAAAAATACATAATGACATTTATTTTTGTCATATGTCTTGTTGTTTATTTATTTATTTTTCTGTTGTAATGCCATTTTTATGAATTTTTGATATTTGTATAACAACATTTTCTTCCTTAATTTGCTTCCATATTATGAAAATCTTTCTATTTAGTACTTAATTGTATCTGATGATAAAGTTCAAAGATGCTTTGAGAACTATTATAAATATTAAATGTTCTACTTCCAGGCCGTTGACTTTTAATTAATTATGATTTGATTGTACAGTAGAGCCTCGAAAACTCGGCACTCGATAACCCGGCACTCCGGATAACTCGGCCACACCTTGGCAGGGCAAAAATACCCTTAGATAATTAATTTTCATCATAGACAGCTTTATGCCTCATAAAGTATTTTTCTGAGGTCTGTCTTATCAGGTAAATTACTGTACACAGTGTATTCATTAATTTTCATTTTCATGTAGTAAAGGCTCTATGCCTTCATAAAGGACGTACTTTTCCTTTGTTTAAGGG
>NW_019385580.1:36141-38717 GCF_000671375.1 Centruroides sculpturatus
AATAGCGCAATTTCTTCTCACTCATTGATATTCCTTCAGGAAGTTTAGTTTTTGGAAGCATTGCTTGTAGTGTTGGAACCATATTATTAGAAGCAGCAAATGAGAAATTACTACATATTGTTTTCATGGCCCATATCAGTTCTGCATGGTATGCAACATCTCTTGGATTATATAAACTCACAGTTGCCAATCCTTCTCCAGTCCCATTATCAGTATTACTTGGAATTTCAGCATTTTTTGATGGGCCTGCAAAACTATCACCTGGTGCAACCAATGTCAGGTGTAACTGTCTTGGACCATAAGCACAGGTAAATTTTTGTCTGTGTTTGACAGTACTGCCATGATCAAAAAGTGCTTGGAAACCTTTTTTTACTTGTATTATGCAATTACATACTTTGCAAAATACATCAGTGTCTGAACGTACAGTTGCCCATAATCCTACTGTACAATCTCTGCTTTGTCCTTTTGTTTCAACCAATCAGTTCAGAATTTGCACTTTGGTAGCGTCATATTGAGTGGATTCAAACCATTACATCTATATTCTTCTTCTTCTTCTTCAGTGTTAATATGGAGATTTTAGCTCTTTCTAGGCTCTTTCTCCGATTTCCCCACTCTCCGGTTCCCTTACTTAAATCGTCTGGTTCGTGCGATGTATGCTTCTAACGCCACCACTAGATGGTGGGGTGTGATCTGTGTCGTCGGCGCATATACATCCCACATAGTACTCTTATCTGTCAGTCTGACACCCAGGGCAGTTCCCAAGTCTCTGCGAGCGTTAGCATATTCCGGACATTCTAGCCAGAAGTGCGCTGCCGTTTCCCTCTTCTTGCAGTGAGGGCAGTGAGGCGTGTCGTGTAGCTGTCTGGAGTGCAAAAAATCATTCAAACGGGCCGTCTCCGTACGCAAGCGCGCGAGAATAGTCTCCATGTATCTGTTCGATGCGTAGTTATAGTGCCAGTTGACAAACGGACAAAGATAATCCCTGCTCTTCCTCCTCAAGTCAGCTGTCCAACACTCCGTAAGCCGGTGTACTACCCTCTCCCTGTCTGCCCTTGCCACGTCCCGTGGCATTAACGTCTGCCAGATCGATCCGTCTGGTTCCCCGACCCATGCCATCCTGTCTGCGCGTTTGTTAATAAGAACTCCTGTATGCCCAGGGGTCCACCCGGCCACGCAAGCTCCCCGCCTTAACCCCAGGCCCGCTGCAAAATCTATAATTACCCCCGGGGATGAAAAACCCACGTTCGCCACAGCTGTAAGTACTGACAAACTGTCCGAAAAAACCGCGCACGGCTCATTTACCTCCCCCATCACCCGTAGAGACCACAGGAGCCCCTGTGCCTCCACCCCAAACACACTGCAGGCCTCATTTAATAACCAGGCCTCTGACCTCCCCTGCGACGGGACCACTATCCCTAAAGACGTACGGCCCTCCGACTTCGAGGCATCCACCCCCATCAGTATCCACTTTGGCCACTTGTTATCCATTATCCAGCAGAAATGCGCCTGATACGCTTCCGGTGGTAATCCTTCCACCTCCCTGTAATCGGTCAAGCTCAGTCTCCTTTTTACTTCCTCCGCCTCCGGCGGCGCCGACTGTTGTCTGTAGATCCGGTTGATGGGAATTTTTGAATGGCGTGCCTCCTCATACAGCCAGGCGACATATGGCTGTTGATTCTTCCTCCATTTGTAATATAGGAGACCTTCCTTTGTTACCAAGATCTGGTGTAACGGACTATATCTTCCTCTGGAGATGTTACCCATCCCGATCTTTAGTGCCTTCATCCGGATCCGCTCCTTCAGTGGGATATAACTTGTTTCTGCATATAATGATCTCAGAGGAGTCGTGCGTGGCACACCCAAGGCTGTCCGTAACGCCTCCCGGATTGGCCCCTCAATCCAAGCTAACGTCGTATTTGGTGCTCCCACTAACACCGGTGCCCCGAACTCCGCCATTGGTCCCAATACTGCCTTTATGATTCTCAGTAGACTTTCCTGTCTGGCCCCGTTACGCCGTGATGTGAAGTACTTTAATATTGCCCCTGCTTTCGTTAGTTTAGAACGTAAAAAATCCGCATGCACCCTACATCTATACCCTAACTTGGAACCTGCTATAAACCAACAGTTTGTCGGTATCATTCCGCTAGAGATTTTTATTGGTCGATCACAATCGAAAGAGAGTAAACACGTGTTGACCACGTGATCGGTCACTTCGCTGCACGTGTTAAAAATAGAACAGAATAAAAAAATTACCAATAAAATAAAGCAATACTTAGAAAATTACTTTTTGCATGTTTTACCAATTCTATTTGATCATTTAAATATATATAATTTGTCAAAAATTAACATTAAATGTAAATTATTTAGATCTACACAAACTATATTTACAATTGAATAGTTTAACGTATTTCAAAATTTTATTTGTATATAAATTTTCCATTTTTGTAATGTGATTATTATATTAATTTGAAATAAAATTAACAACTCTTATTACGAACAAAATCAAACGATAAGAAGCAGAAAACGAAACTTTTATGAGCACGATCGGAAACTGTTTATTTTTTTAAATACTTCGA
>NW_019385580.1:39394-42567 GCF_000671375.1 Centruroides sculpturatus
AAAAAAAAAAAAAAAAAAAAAAAAAAAAAAAAAAAATTTCAGCATCATATTCAAATGTAATATATTTTGTTTAGATTACTAGGGAATAATAAGGATAATAATGATCTTCAATGAGGATAAGAGGTGTATATATTCTGATAAAAGACAAACTGTTTCAAAACAAATATGTTCAGAGCTAAGAACAGAGAGAGACTGAGAGTCAAAGAATCATTATCACTCCAGAAATAATTCCTATTCAACTTCTCTTTTAGCATTAACCATTCGACAAGATAATACAGTCCTATGGGATAGTCAAAAATATATGTGCTAAAATTAAAGGTTGGATATTGTTTAGTTTCTAAACTACATTGTTATATGCTGATTCTAATTATTTTTGTATTAAAAAATAAAGTATTAATTCAACATGTACAGGAATAAATAGGAGGTATATTTTGTTATAAAATGATGTTTGTTTATTTAATAAAATAATAAATCTGTATTACATTTTAACAAATTCATATAAATTTTAAATAAAAAACATTTGCAATCTTTGTTTACATTTAAATAATTTTAATTATATAAAATTATCATTACCTTTATATACACAGCAATTGGCATGAATTGAACTGAAATTACTTTGGCTTGATAACTAATACATACATAAATGGTTTATTATTAGTATTGTAAAAATAAATGTTATTTTATCATCAGATTCATTTAAGAAATTTAAAATTTTAATAAACGTTAATTAATCAATAAAAACAAAGATAAAATTATTATTAATATTATAATGCATTAATAAAAGTATATTTAAAATATTACATAAAATATGCAAGATCCTTTCAAAAAAAAGAAAAGAATAGCCTGCATTAGCTTTAGCAATTATCTTATGTCAGATATTATAGATAACAAATTGTAACCTGTGATATAAAGGAAAAAAAAATCAAAAATGGTTAAGTACAATTTTCTTCGTAATGACAAAATTAAATACATTAAGTTACATACATACGTAAGTTAAATACAGTTAAATATAATTTTTAAAACAATTTTTTCCTTTTCAGTTTTTGTTTTTTCTATTTTCTGTACTTTTTAAAATTTAATCAATGAATTTTTATTGGTATTCTTTATCTCCCTGTTAAATTTTTGTTTTTAAATCATTTAGAATTTTAAAATAAATTATATAATCCACTCTATACAGTTAATTTCCTATTCTCATTGGAGATTTAAAATATTTTCCTCGAAGATACAAGTATTATAATTTGATAAACTTCGATATTTTAAGCATTTTAAATGATTTTATCACATCATTACTTTTTATTGTTTGGATGTCTAGCATTAGAAACTAGTTGTCAATGTATCTGTAGCAAATCTGGCTTCCAATTATTTAGCAATGTATGTAGCAATGTAGCAATCTGGCTTCCAATTATTTAACAATTTTATCATATAGCTAATGAATTCAATTGAGTACCTTGAACAATCTTTTAATACATAAGTTTTATACAGTTTAAAAATATATATGTAAAATTTTATATTAAAAATATAAAAATTTGATAAAACTCTGAAAAAATCTGTTGTTATCCTTTTACTTTCCTGACTTTTCACCCAAAGTGGATTTTAAAATAATAATAAAGGTTTTAAAGTCTTTTTTAAATGTGAGGGCCGAACAACCCTCAATAAAGTGTTGTTTTAAATTTTAATTATTGGAAACTTTAATCGGTTAAATTCGAGCGTTTTATCGAGTTAGGCTAAAAGCCATAAAAATTATTTCCCACAGAGTTTGTTCCTTGTTGAGTCAGATCCAGTTAGTCAGGGATGTGTCACCAGGAACTTTCGATGGAGAGCCCATATTGGACGCCAGACCCTTAACAATAACCACCTGACCTAATGGAAAAACCCAAGAGGAATTACAAAGAAAAAACAAAAAACCCTCAAGAAGAGAGTCGTCTTCAAAAGTCCGCCCAACAAAGTCATCCTCCAGAATTAAAATCGTGACCCAGGATTCAAACCGCAAGAAAAAAATTGTGCCTGGTTAAGCCTCTACACTCCTCCGTGCCTCCACACCAGTGAATGGACAAGATTCGGAACTAGTAGAAAGAACAGTCCATCGACAAGGTATTTATCAACCCGCGATTCGTTTGTAAACTCTCTCTCTCTCGACGGGCCTCTCTTGAATAGGGGAACTATGACCAAAATTGACTCTCTCTGTATTTCCTTTAGTTTCATTAAAATTGTTAATTGTTAGCAACCATGGAATCTGATTAATTTACTTCCTCGTCTCTCTCCTCACCTCTACTCTGAATCCAATCGCTCACTCGCTACCACTCGCGTGATGTAACGTCGCGATTTCCGAGTCCTGCGAGACTCGGTGGTGTCAGATTCAGGTCTCCTGACGTGGTGTCAAAGAGACACCGACCTACGGTCACAGTGGTGTCAGAAGTGAGAGAGAATTTAGAAACGACCCTAGATAACTCGAAAAAAAAAAAAATGGAGACAAGAGGTGAAGGTTGGGCGCGAGGAGAGACAGCAGGAGGTGCACAAGCAAAGCCCGCAGGAGGAGCCGCGTTAGGCAGATTAGGAGGCATGATTCCATTGATATCTTCCTTTGCGGGGGACACAGAGGGCCTTAAGGTCACCGATTCAGGCCTGGGAGTGCCATTTCCCCTTTGAAAAAGTGAGAAAAGTGAGTTGAAATACAGAATAAGTGAGTAAAAAGTGAGTGCAATACAAGTAGCCCTCGGTTTATGCTGGCTCAATTTATGCCGATTCACAATAACTCCGCTGCGCAATTCACCATTTCGCGGTGTAATTCCCCAATTTTCCCTATGCTAGACTGATTTTCATTTCAGTGTCGACATATTTACCGAGCCGCAACATTGTATATTAGTTACAAAAGATTTTCTGTTTAATATTATTGGGTATGCATACATTTGCATTAAATTAATATTAAAATACTAAACATTTAGGTACCCACGAGTCAAGTTATTAAACTTAATAGTCCAACAAATGGTGTCTGAATCAATAGTGCCAATGAATGTATCCCGTATCAGATCGTTCAGGAAAACACTTTACGACGCAGTAGCACTTCCAGCGATCACAAATCATCATTAGTGAGACAAATCTACTTTTCATTGGCCAGACGATATCTATCTCTTCTTAGCCACCTTCAATTTTCCTGCTCAAACTGACCTTATATA
>NW_019385580.1:46881-50552 GCF_000671375.1 Centruroides sculpturatus
GAATTTGCATGGAAGGATGCAAAGATGCAGGAGGTGGTGACGTATGAGGAGTTCAAGAAACTCATGATTAAGCGATTTGATAGAGAGCCAATTTCTTTACGTTTACAAAAGTTCCATGCCTGTATCCAAGGGCGAGACGAAGATGTACAAACCTATGCCGTGCGATTACAGACCCTGGTAAGGGATACGATGGTAGAACAAACTAGCGGGGATGCGCAGGAAAGGGAAGTTATCAAAAGATGTCAACAAAAAGAGAGGGACGAAAGATTGCTGGTGCAATTCCTCAGCGGCTTAAATGAGTGTATAAAAAGACAAGTGATGTCGCGAGATACGGAGACATTCGATAAGGCGGTGCAGGCAGCCATCAGCGAGGAAACTATTGAACAATTAATGGCAAAATCACGAGTGATAGTCAGGAACATAAACAATCCTATCGATCCGAAAAAGGATCCTAGTGGAGCACATCAGAAGCAATTAGAGGATACTTTAGCAGAAATTCAGGAGCAATTGAGACGATTAGGAACTCAGGAAGAAAGTCAGGGCAACCCTCCACGCCGAAATCCCATATCTTGGCGCCCCAGAGCTTATGGCGACCGAACACAATATCAACCCCGAGGACGCCTGGATAACGGCTCGCGAGGGCCCCAATATCCTTACTGGGATCAAACTAGAATTGAAAATAAAGATGCTGCATATGCTCCTCGAGATGGGACCAGGAATGTATCAAGGGGATAGAGAATCAAAAAAGCTCGAACGAATTCCCAGCCCCCTAGGAGGCAGACATACGGCAGAATTAACAAAGTAAATTGGTGGGAATGCAGAATGCCATATCATAAATCTGCTCGACCCTTTTGGTCTTCCCAAGTGGGTTATCATGGATTATATCAAGAGTTTCGATCCCCGACACTGAGAAACTCATATAGCTCCCGAAGGGGAATGCTTTTGATGTGTAGAGGTAAAGGAGGAATCCGAGCACTAGGCCGGGATTCTGAACCTAGTTTATTGTGTAAAATCGATGGATATACGGCTCGACTGGCTATAGATACAAGGTCTAAAGTCACGCTTCTATTCCGATCATTGGTTCACAAGGTGGCTGGGATAGAACTTAATTGGAAAAAAGGAGAGATTTTGTTCCAAAGTGTTACAGGCCACGGAATACCACCTATGGGACCATCAAGGTTCATTTTGATATGGGGCCTTTGCAATTTTCTCATTCGTGTTATGTCGTGGATGATCAGATTACACATCCTTTTGATGGACTGCTAGGAAGAGATATTATAAAAACTCAATAGTTGACAATTAATCTAGCAAGAGAAACATTAACCCTCTCAAGGGGAGAGGAAATTCCATTTCGGAAAAACTCTGATGCTCACAAATCATATATTTTAAAGCCAGAAGAGAAAAACCGACCTTGTAAAGGCACACAGAGCCAGTCTAAAGGTTACTCGATTCTTAATCGATCAACAACCAAAGTCACCCATAGCCAAAGAAAAAATTCTAATCCCGAACAACCTCGAGATGTCCTCTTATCGGCGGATTGTAATCTTCCCCCAAGATCCGAAATAATTACGATGACCAATATATCGGGGTTAAGGCAAAAAGGCAAAATCGGAGTTATCGAATCCAGTGTTATTAGCCAGGAGGGGGTTGTAGGAACAGATATCCTAGCAAAAACAATAAAGGGAGGACAAGTACCAGTCTGTATAACTAACCTTTCCACCCAACCTAGGAAGATAGCGAAAGGCGAATGTGTAGGAACCTTTTTGCGAGCAGTAGAAGACAAATCTCCCATAAAGCCCTGCTCTATCAATAAATCCTCTACTCCTGATTTTACCAGAGAAAAATTCAGTCAATTATTCAATTGGTCCCATATCAGAAAAGGGAAAGAACAGCCTTTATTAGACCTCTTGTACAAATATCGACATGTCTTTGCCACTCATGATTATGATTTGGGATATTGTCAAGTCGTGGAACACGAAATCAATACCGGAGATGCTTNTTTGATAAAACTCTGAAAAAATCTGTTGTTATCCTTTTACTTTCCTGACTTTTCACCCAAAGTGGATTTTAAAATAATAATAAAGGTTTTAAAGTCTTTTTTAAATGTGAGGGCCGAACAACCCTCAATAAAGTGTTGTTTTAAATTTTAATTATTGGAAACTTTAATCGGTTAAATTCGAGCGTTTTATCGAGTTAGGCTAAAAGCCATAAAAATTATTTCCCACAGAGTTTGTTCCTTGTTGAGTCAGATCCAGTTAGTCAGGGATGTGTCACCAGGAACTTTCGATGGAGAGCCCATATTGGACGCCAGACCCTTAACAATAACCACCTGACCTAATGGAAAAACCCAAGAGGAATTACAAAGAAAAAACAAAAAACCCTCAAGAAGAGAGTCGTCTTCAAAAGTCCGCCCAACAAAGTCATCCTCCAGAATTAAAATCGTGACCCAGGATTCAAACCGCAAGAAAAAAATTGTGCCTGGTTAAGCCTCTACACTCCTCCGTGCCTCCACACCAGTGAATGGACAAGATTCGGAACTAGTAGAAAGAACAGTCCATCGACAAGGTATTTATCAACCCGCGATTCGTTTGTAAACTCTCTCTCTCTCGACGGGCCTCTCTTGAATAGGGGAACTATGACCAAAATTGACTCTCTCTGTATTTCCTTTAGTTTCATTAAAATTGTTAATTGTTAGCAACCATGGAATCTGATTAATTTACTTCCTCGTCTCTCTCCTCACCTCTACTCTGAATCCAATCGCTCACTCGCTACCACTCGCGTGATGTAACGTCGCGATTTCCGAGTCCTGCGAGACTCGGTGGTGTCAGATTCAGGTCTCCTGACGTGGTGTCAAAGAGACACCGACCTACGGTCACAGTGGTGTCAGAAGTGAGAGAGAATTTAGAAACGACCCTAGATAACTCGAAAAAAAAAAAAATGGAGACAAGAGGTGAAGGTTGGGCGCGAGGAGAGACAGCAGGAGGTGCACAAGCAAAGCCCGCAGGAGGAGCCGCGTTAGGCAGATTAGGAGGCATGATTCCATTGATATCTTCCTTTGCGGGGGACACAGAGGGCCTTAAGGTCACCGATTCAGGCCTGGGAGTGCCATTTCCCCTTTGAAAAAGTGAGAAAAGTGAGTTGAAATACAGAATAAGTGAGTAAAAAGTGAGTGCAATACAAGTAGCCCTCGGTTTATGCTGGCTCAATTTATGCCGATTCACAATAACTCCGCTGCGCAATTCACCATTTCGCGGTGTAATTCCCCAATTTTCCCTATGCTAGACTGATTTTCATTTCAGTGTCGACATATTTACCCAGCCGCAACATTGTATATTAGTTACAAAAGATTTTCTGTTTAATATTATTGGGTATGCATACATTTGCATTAAATTAATATTAAAATACTAAACATTTAGGTACCCACGAGTCAAGTTATTAAACTTAATAGTCCAACAAATGGTGTCTGAATCAATAGTGCCAATGAATGTATCCCGTATCAGATCGTTCAGGAAAACACTTTACGACGCAGTAGCACTTCCAGCGATCACAAATCATCATTAGTGAGACAAATCTACTTTTCATTGGCCAGACGATATCTATCTCTTCTTAGCCACCTTCAATTTTCCTGCTCAAACTGACCTTATATATGGGCTACGGCAACCAGTGGTCGA
>NW_019385580.1:53185-65725 GCF_000671375.1 Centruroides sculpturatus
ATTCAATTTGTCCCATATTGGAAAAGGGAAAAAACAGCCTTTATTAGACCTCTTGTACAAATATCGACATGTCTTTGCCACTCACGATTATGATTTGGGATATTGTCAAGTCGTGGAACACGAAATCAATACCGGAGATACTTCTCCCATATACCAACCTCCATAACGAATACCCTATGCTCAAAGAGAAAAAATGAATGAAATCATTGATGAGTTATTAGATCATGGAATAATATCGCACTCAAATAAATAAGTTTATATTATTTTCTTTATTTTTCTCATAAATGCATTTCAATCTTCCAATCCTTATCAGTATGTTAATACACTTCATAGGACAAATTGTTCCAAATGCTGCTTTACAAAATTTCTTCATTACATTCAAGTTTTCTTCTACATTTTATCTTGGTTTATCAAATTTTTATATTTTTAATATAATTTAAATATCTGACTTTGGTAAATAAAAAGATAAGAATAATTCTTCTTAACTTTTTAAATATATTTAATGTAAAGTTTTATATATTTTTTTGTTGATTTTGGATTTTAAAAATCAGATTTTGCTATTCTGCAGAAGAATTTCAGATTATATGGCATCATATTTTGTTATAAATAAATATTTATATAAAATTAAAATAGATCCATTTTTATAAATAATTAAACAGATAATCTATAGACTAAACAAATTTACTAATAATTCATCATGAAATAATAAATATTGCTTTATAAAGCACAAGGAATCAAATTATTGACTCAACTTATAATAGAATATATTTATTTTTTATAGTAATAAGTTAGTTTTTCTTCATTTTATTTCATTTATTATTATTTAGTAAAAAATAACTATTAAAATATATTTTTTTATATCATTATATTGTAGTTTTTAATGAATAAATAATGAAATGAAATTACTGTATATAAAGGATATATTAATCATAGACCTTACTCCTAATCTATCTTTATCAATTACTAAGCTTCCAACATTGCTGCTGCCATCAAAAATTACATGTGAAGGTCCAAGTCGTCCTTCCTCATCTATAAAATATTAAAAATTAATAACAAAGAATGATTTAACAAACCTAAACCTAATAATAATTTTATTTTTAAATGTTTAATAAAGTTTCATATTAATTAACTGAAACAGAAGAATTCTTATTGTAATTGCTTTTGGACCTATAATGATGATAATAAATAAGAGCAAAACATTAAATAAATAATATTGTCCTATTACTTCAGGAGATATAAAAGCTAAAAAGCACAATATTACTGCTTTTAATTAATGCTGGTTATAGGTAATTGCTTATTTATTTGCTAAAATGTACATTTTGTTTTTTAAGTTTTTTTCATATATTTTACATGTTGCATGATAGATTGCAATAATTGATTGCTGATAAATCATTGCTATCATGCCTATTGTAGCCAAGTCTTATCAATAAATCTAATTCAGATATATTGATAAAACAATTAAAATTTTAAAAAGTAATTTATGTATGTAAATGTATTATATTTACATAGATGGCCTATTCTATTAGGTTGAAAACGTTAGTGTTTTGTTTAAACATATCTCAGCAATAAAGGTGTATTGATGGTTTATTATACTTACATTTATTATTAATTTTGAGCTATTTGGTCTTGTTTTACACTGAAATAACCAATCACATTTATTGATGAAAAACAAATAAAAATTTGAAACTGCATTTTAGATCAATTGGTCAATAATAAGTAAAACTTCAATAAGCTCCATTATTAATTTGTTCATTTGAAATTTTAATATTCAAAATTTGCATTTTCCTTTTTAATATGCCCATTATCAGCAGTTGATAAGAATTTAAGAATCTGACTATAGGCAAATTTTAAATTTTTCTACAGTTTCAATTACATAAGTTAAAGGAAATCCTAATACAAAGATATAACAAAGAACTAAACCTTAATATAGTATTCAATCTATCAGTTTTTATATCTCAATTATTATATAACATTGAAAAGTTTTATTTGAGTAAGATGAATTAATAAACAACAGAAACTCTGTAATTCAAAACTCCAAGTTATCCAATATGTTTTTAAAAAAAAGCAGAACATGTAGATTTGTATGTACTATAGAGTATAATACACAAACCAAACTCTCCAGGTAACTGAAAGTTACTATGTCATCTGTCAATTGTAGTGCTACTTAACTATGTTAAGCAGCACTACAATTAACATTATGTTAGATTTTGAGTAAATTAATTTACTTACAATACAGTAATTGACTTACAGTATTTATTGTGAATGAAACTTTAAATGAACAGTGCTTGATGCACTCAAAACTCAAAAACAAATGCTTTTCTAAATTATTTGAAAGACCCCTGGTCCTATCAAGTTTCCTGTGTAAATTCAATAATTTATATACAACCAAGTACAAACTTACCATATTTTATGGCATATAAAATGAAAAAACCCTGCAACTTATATATAAAGTTGCAATCTCCCATAGATAAATGAATTCCCCAAAAGGCCTTCAGTAGGCTACAGGTAATCTTTACCTACCTAATTCTTGAATAAAAATGTTATTACTTAATTAAATACATCATCATCATTATTATTAATTTTTCTATAGGCAAAATATATTGCTTTTGTACATATATTGAATATTTTAATAATAAATTTTAAATACAAAAACATCCAGACACACTGTAAAATATATGACTTACTTCCAACTCCAAACCAAAACAGTGCTTATTTCAATATAATTTCATTCACTAACATTCAAAAACGTTAGTGAATGAAGTTATATTGAAATAAGCACTGCTTTGGTTTGGAGTTGGAAGTAAGTAATAAATTTTAATTGTAATTGACTTTTTTAATAAAAGCAAGCATTTTAATTTTAATTTTTTTTTATAAAACCAAAATATAGTAAAAAAAATTTGGGGTCAAGGATTAAAGGTGCAAAATGTTTTAAATATGCTAAAAATATTTTCCTAAATATTATATGTTGAAATGGAGTGTGTTTTATATGACATAAATACAGTAATCATCTACATACAATTTTATATGTATTGACATCTATATTTTATTGTAATTTCATAAAACTATTAGGAATATTTTCTTTATATTATTCTAAATAAAATAAAAGCATTAATGTTAAATTGTTTCCATTTAATGCTTTAATAATAATTTTTAAATAAATTTCATCTAAAAATATCAATAATTACAAAGTTTATTCAAATCAAATAATTTATTACCATAATTAAGAATCAGTCCTGTTACAAAGGAAACTAAATACGTAAAGTCACAACAAAGAAATACATATATTAGAAACAAATGAACTCTGTGAAAACTAATAAAAACTTTTCCTATTATATAAAGGGTGTCTATCAACTACCAAGCAGACTATACCATTGGATTCTTTGCTAATCTTCTTGGAGAGTAGAATATTTGGTGAAGAAATTATATAATTTTACTATTATAGTAGGATCCAATTGAAATAGATCCCTGTAAAATTCCCTTCAATTTACAGTATGACAATGTAGAAATCCCAAATTGTATTCTAAGCTTTTCACTGCCCAAACATGAACAAATCAGTTGAGAATGTGAGATCCGGAATTTTATTAACTAAAATTTTAATTATCTTTTTCCTTATGTTTATGTAACGAATTGGAAGAAAAAACGATCTTAGCTGGAAATGTGTAAACCTTCCTGTCATAACCATCATATTGTCCTCACATAACTTGCAGCTCAACTTGCACAAAAGTTTATAGTTAGCATCCAAAATTTGTCACTTGTTTAGGTCTCTGGAAAACCTATAACCTAAAATTTAGCTCATAGAACATTCGATCACGTGATGGAATTTCCCCACAAAAAGCTATAAAAGACTGTTCTTACCCCCTCTCGGGGGAGTCTCTTATTGAAAGCCAGATTGACAACATCGAGTCGAATCTATGAACCCGCCGAAATTCTGATCCTCCAACATTGATATCCATTCGTCGCCAGAGTCGTGAACTTATATATTTGTGCTCATTAAGACTTTTTATGGGATACTTCTGTGCTTACATTCCTTAATCATCATGGAAACCTACAAAGAGGTATGAAAAAGTGTGTAAACTCTCTCCTGAGCTGTTAGGCGGTTTAATGTCGAGATTTGTATAGTAGTTTTGTTGATTTGATTATTTTAATAAATTCTTGTTTTATTTGTTAAAATGGTAGACTCCTTTACTCGTATGCAGCCTTTACCTTATCGTCGACCCCAAATACTCTCCCTCCACTCGACCGACATTTGAGAGTCCCAACCCTTGGGACCATTATCATAAAATAAGCAATCCTGACAGTGAGCAGGTTTAATGACCTGTTGGTTCACAATAAACTGAAAATTATTCTTGACATAATTTACACAAACTATGTTTGATATCCAAATAATATCTGTCCACTAATATGAAAAAACAGTTTAATCGGAAAGACGTAAAATCTCAATCTTGTGTGGAATTTGGAAATTAATAAAACTGCTTGATGGAAGAAAATTTAAATTATTTACATACCATGAATGATATTTTGAATTTAATAATCTATTCCTTCCTTGGTCCAACACACTATTAAACATGTTTTCTATTAAAATAGCAAATCCATAATTCCAGTCATCTTTCAAAAGGTCAAATAAAACATGTGAAATCTCAAATCTAGCTAATAACAAACTAAATTTATTAAGCCAATTATTATGATAATTCATTTTTATCTTATATATTCTTTTTAGCTCATCCATAGTAAAATTAATCAGGATGTTATTACTATAAGTAATTATTTTTAAAAATTTTATGATCCTTATCACCAAGAAAGGCTCTAGTATTAATCTATTTGTGTCATGACACATAGCATAACCAGAAACTGCTCTGTCCAAACAATATAATTTCCTTATGTGAATTAATTGAATTTTCTCAAGGTGGGTTAACCAATCAATTCCTCACATTGGAAGAGCATAGCTTATTGAATTTAATACAAGTGAGAAAAACAACTGAAATTGACTTTATACTCAGTTGATTTTCATTATTGATTGTAAATAGATTCAATTATTTATTATTTTGACAGCTTTATTCTTAACATGTTGAAAATGGTTTTTAAATGATAAGAAAGCAGTAAACTATACTCCCAAATAAGAAATTTCATCAACAACCAGCAACTTAATATTTTGTATAAAAGTCATGATCTTCATGATCTTGTTTAGCAAGTCAACCACCCTTTTGAAACATTAAAATTTGCATTTTAATAATCTAACTAAACACCAACCGTATGCCGAAAATCTATCGGGCTAGTTTAAGGCTAATTACTAAATGAATTACGTAACCAATTTGTCACTAGAGGTAAGCGTTAGGCGCCATCTCTTATTAACATTAATAATTATAAATAAATTAATTAATTTAAATAATTTAGAAGCACTGGGAGAAAAAATCGGCCCGGAGCGGAACTCGAACCCACAACTCCTGCTTACCGTGCAGATGCGTTGCCAGTTACGCTATCCAGTCTATTTTTTTCTCCCAGCGGTTCTAAATTATTTAAATTAATTAATTAATTTATAATTATTAATGTTAATAAGAGATGGCGCCTAACGCTTACCTCTAGTGCCAAATTGGTTACGTAATTCATTTAGTAATTAGCCTTAAACTAGCCCGATAGATTTTCGGCATACGGTTGGTGTTTAGTTATGTTATATATATCGGGTTTAGCAATGTTTATATGGAAAACAGTTACATTTTTTGTATGAAAATTTGTTATAAAAATTAATATTGAGTACTCACATGAGTAGATATCCGTATTTAATTATTACTGTATTCCAAAATTTTCTTATAAAAGTACAGTTTTTTAAATATCTCCCACGAGTTTGAGCAAATAATTATCATTTTTTAAATACAATAGAAATAACGCATTAATATCATTCGCTTTATACATCAAAAAGTAATTTAAAGAAGAAAAACACGTCAAACAGAATATACGTGTAATGTTCTGTTCGTGAATTATATACATATATATATATATATAATTCACAAATAATATATATATATTTAATATACAATAAAAGTTTTCAAAGAAATTCATTATACACTTAATACTATTTTCATTTATCGCCTAACACTGTGGAACATCAACTCCTAAACAATGCATTTACTTGACTCTTATTTGTCTTTGACATCATCACTTTATTTTCATGTTTATTTTATATAGCATCTATTTTTTTACTNTGCTCAGGCAAGTAAGTCAATTCTCATTATAATGGCCTTCAGACCAAATTCATTAGTTTAATTATTTTTTTAATTATAGCTTGAAAATAATGCAGTTAACTAAGCTTCAATTGATTAAAATGTAAGTTATTATAAAAGTAAATAAATCTTTGCTAGATTCCCTATTATATTAATTAACTAATACACTGATTCAGACAATGATATATATCAATACAAAATAAGAATTGAACATACAGATATTTAGTCATTGCTTTCAATAACTGTATATTTTCTCCATATAATTAAAATAATAATTCCATCTTACTAACAGAGTTTTCTGTTTTTCTCATTTCAGTAACACTTTGACTGAAAGAATTTTAAAAATTATCTATATATATATATATATAAAAATGGACATGTATGTCCCTATATCTCACGTTTTCGCCAAAACTACACATCGCACGTGAATGGTGTTTGTATGTAGTGGTAGCCCCAAGTCTCCATTCGTGCATAGGGGTGGTTGCGTCTCGATAGCTATAAGGGTGCGGGAGATATGAGGCTAAAAGTAGTTGAAAGTGGCTTTCTATTTCGAATGTTTTGTTCGATTTTTTCGAATTTGTTCGAATTAAATTCGAACATAAAATTCGAATTGGTTCGATTATAGAACGATTGAAAACGTTCCAGAAACGTTGAAATTTGTTCGTTTGACTAAACGTAAAAATTCTCTAATTAGTCTGGAAACGGGGGACCTAATTCTTGCATTCTGTGAAAACGGGTAAGATTAGCTATAATGTAATTATCTTAATCTTCACTATCGTTACTTTTTGCCCAGCGAAGCGGGTCCTTGCAGCTAGATTCTAGATTACTTAGAAAAACAGTCTTTTATATATATATAAAAAAAACTATACTATTACATACAAATAAAAACCCAGCGAAGCGGGATCTTGCAGCTAGTATAATATAATTTTTAAAATTTTTCCATATACAGTAAATAGTAAAAATAATAATACATCACTATTTTTATTCTTAATTTAACAACACATATTATAATACTAATCTGTACCTAAGACCTTCTTCAGGTAAAAAAAAAATCTACTTGAAGGTCTTAACAGATCAAAAACAGTAACAGATTTCTCACTTATGAGCAAGTTTCTAATTGCAAACTTCCACCTGGAAGTTTGCAATTAGAAACTTAAAATAGGAGCAGGATCTTTAATAATATTTGTAGTAAAAACTATGTATAGTTAAGTAGAAAAACTCTGTATAGTTAATTAAGACTAGTTAAGTAGAAAAACTCTGTATAGTTAAGAAAGCAATATTAATATTTAGTATTCACAATTTGTTTGTTATTTTTGACTATTTTATTTTATTTTTAATATTAGCAGCATTTGTATTAATTTTATTATTTACAAACATTATTTGGCTATTAATAGCATATATGTTATCAGTTAATATTTATATTTTGAACTTGTTCTATTTTGAAGTGTTCCATTTTTAGCCTGATGAAGATCATCAGGCTGAGTAGGCTTTGGCTGTTTATATGAGCAAGGTCTACTTAAGGTTGGTAAATTTTATTTTAATTTCTGCCTTGCTAATAGAAGATTAATTTGTCAGATTGATTCATGAAAGAATAAATGTACAGATTAAATCAATCATTTGTGCATTTTATTTGCCCGATCAACTAAACAGCAAGAAATTATACACTATTTTCACAATAAGTAAATTAAATTATAATTTGGGTGGTGCTGTCATCTTGTAATTAATTTAATAATTTAGAAACATCTGGAAGAAAAAGTTGATCTCAGTGGAACTTGAATCTGCACTTCATTAAAAGCCTGACAAGTACTAATAAATTTAACAATTGGAATTAAATTAAGTTTCAGACAAAGCATACAGGAATTGCAGATATTGATTTCTTTCTAAATCAAACTTTTTTCAAACGTTTCTAAATTATTAGTTAATTAAAATCTATTCATTAAATTTATTATATGTTGATGGTATTGCCTACTTTCAATGTTAAATCTATTACTAATTTAATTAAATTATTTTTATGTAAATTCTACTTTTGGTTTATTTACAGAGATGAATGTTTAATATTAAAGCAATGGTTTAAAAAAATGTTCCAATCATTCCAAAAATTTTATTAAACATAAATTAAAACTGTCAAGTTGATATAATTGTTATTAAATAAACAACAGTTAAATAATATAATTTCATATATACTTTCAAATTCTATAACACACATTGATTTTTTAACAAGATAAAAAGCAAATGAGGAAATAAATTAATAATATACAATAATGAATAAGTAGCATATTATTTATTCATTGTCATGTATTAGTTATTTGTTTTTGACATGGAATTAATAATTGAATACTAAACACATTATATATAATGAGTGCAAATTAAAACTCTTTTCATATAAATTATATTAAATAACTAGCCAATGAGCCTGGCGTTGCTCAGGCAAGTAAGTCAATTCTCATTATAATGGAGAATTAACTTAATTGATGATAACCTTACTTCAATAAAATGATTAATTTTAAATTCTAAAAAANAGTGCAAATTAAAACTCTTTTCATATAAATTATATTAAATAACTAGCCAATGAGCCTGGCGTTGCTCAGGCAAGTAAGTCAATTCTCATTATAATGGAGAATTAACTTAATTGATGATAACCTTACTTCAATAAAATGATTAATTTTAAATTCTAAAAAAACTTGTTTGGAACATTATATTTTGAATTTTTTGAATTTGAAACCAATTCAAATATTCGTTCAAATTCGTTTATTTTAGATTTATTGTTTTTGGGTTACCCAAAGAGTGGAAATGATTAAAATATTTATTAATCTCCAAAATGTATACTATATGTGCCACTATTTACTTTCCTTCTTTATTGTTCACACTTTATACTGACTAAAACTAACTCTTTCCTCCTCTTCCCTCAGGGTGTGGAATTTTCAAAAATTCCTTTTTGATGTGCATTCTCATGACATACCCTACTAAAACACAGTCAAAAACGAAAAAACTGCATCTAAAATAGTACAATAGAAGCTGAGTTCTCCAAGGTAATCCTCTACCTCTCCCCAGCGGGGGTGATTTCCAAAAATTTATTAGGATGCATTCTCATGGTGTACCCTACTAAAACGCAGTTAAAAATAAAAAATTGCATCTAAAATAGTACAGTAGAAACTGAGTTCTTTAGGTTAAGACTTAATTCTCCCCCTGTCCCCCGCAGGAGGAATTTTGAAAAATCCCTTCTTAGTGTATATTCTCGTGACGTACCGTGTACCAAATTTCAACTTTCAACTCCTGTTTGGGCTCTGCGCTTATTATTATCATCATCAACCGATCTCCATTATATTATAAGATTACAGAAAAATTTAAGAAAAATGATAATTAAGCTGTCATATTTACTACAGAATATCTAATGTAAAGTAGTTTGTACTGAAAATGGCTCAAAAGAAGCTGAAAACATTTTAATTATAAAAAAAAAAATTAAATATTTGATAGCAAAAGCCAAATCACAGATATTTAATTATGGTGCCATGTTTTATTAATTATGATGAAACTAAAATGTTCATTTTTATATACTTTCTTATACATCAATATTAATTAACTTAAGAAACTTTTTAAATGATAAAAAAATGCAAATAAGTTTAAAATTTAACAATTTGAAATAAATCAAATAAAATGAACTTGTGTCAATGCATATGATAAGACATCAGTTCATGAGATTTTTTATTTACAAAATAATAATAATATGATTATAATTATCATTCCTTTTTTCTACTACTAATGTTTACTTTTATTGTTATTAATAATAGCCCAGAGTTTTTTTTATTTTATTTTTTACAAATGACTGATTATTAACAGTGGTCCCTTATTATATGTATTGACACATATTTAGAGAAGTCATAGATCAGAACTATTTCAACTCAGTCTGTATTTTGACTCCCAATGAATTGTAGCTNAGTTTTATATTGCCTTATTTTATTATTTATATTAATATGGCTTCAATCTATTTATTATAGTTATTTTGTATAGTGATTGGTTAATTTATTTTACGTTTTAATTTTGAATTTGTAATGTTCGAAAATTTCGTTTTAACGCAATTTTCAAAGTTGTTTGATATCACCTGATGATGGCCTATTTCATTAGGCTGAAAACGTTTGTGGGTTAATAAATATTTCTCAGTGTTAAGATGTTGAATGTTTTACTATGTACAGTACATCAATTTTTTTGTAACTGTACCAAGTTGACCACCTCACTTGGGTGACAAAAATTGTATACCAAAAAGAAGACCACGTAAATGAGGTTTACTGTATTTTAGAATCAACTATAATTGCAAATATATATAAATTATCATCAAAGTTTTAGAACTGTATAATAATCAGTGATTTGATTCTTCTAAGAGAATGGAATTCTAGGATTGATTGAAGTAAATTTTTTTGGTAATTTAATATATGCAGCATAACTTTTTTAGTGGGTTTAAAACATCCGTTCAAACACCAATCCTCATTAAAATCTAACAATTACAAACATCTGTTTGAAGTGGGATTCAAACCTGTAATCTAGAGCAGTGGTCTCCAAAAGTGGGGTATGCAAAATGATACTTAGGGGTACAGCAAGTTTCCTTTAAAATACTGTATGTCTGCAGTCTGTCAAATCTTACAGTCATCCTCCTGAAGAAGTAGGATCATGATCACTTGCAATCATACAAGAAAAAGTTCAAACTGCAGGTAGTGAGAATCAAAGTTATTAATAATAGCCCAGAGTTTTTTTTATTTTATTTTTTACAAATGACTGATTATTAACAGTGGTCCCTTATTATATGTATTGACACATATTTAGAGAAGTCATAGATCAGAACTATTTCAACTCAGTCTGTATTTTGACTCCCAATGAATTGTAGCTACAACAGTTTTTCATTAATTACACTAAACTTATGCAAATGTAAATTTTAATAAATGACAAAACAAGACATTGCAAATCGAAATTAAATTCCCTTTTCTTTATTTGTGTTTGCTTTCTTTTTCATAGTGCCTCAGATTTGGTATCAAGATCTCTTAAATCTTTATTCCATCCTCAAATTTCTATTCTAAAGACTAATTTCAATTCTCAAATGTTTCTATGCATTTCCTTTTCAATACATGCATTCTTATTCTTTAGAATGTGCATAATACCAAAGTTATAAAATAAATAATTTGAATTTATAGTGAAATAAAGATATTTCGCATTTTCTGGATTCAGTAAATAACAACAGGATTATGGAATTTTTCCCATACAATAAATTCTGATAATTTTATATATATATCATCCTACCCGGAATATATACAGTAAAACCTTACTTTATTGTCACCTCAGTTATATAGCCAGCCCTGAAATTCCCCTGTAAACTGTACAAGTTTTAATATAAATCAAACTCCATGTTTCAAAACTCAATGTATTGCTTACAGTACTTTAAAAGAAATTGAGCTTTTTTGCTATAATTCTGAAACATTTTACTGAGAGCCTCAACAGATGATGTTCAAATAAAATAAATATTTACTTATATTCAATAAATTAATTTCTCTATAGAATTTGGTAAAAAGAAAGGAAATTATATAGTTTTTCAATTTTTTAATACAAAATCTAATTATACTTTGTAAAAATATAATAATATATAAATCAGCAATTATTGATTGTTCTACATCACTGATGAATCATTGCAATATTTAAAGAAGAGAAAGATTCATAAGTCTGATGTAAAAAGTTATTTTAATTATTAACACTTTTTTCTGACACTTAAAGACTTTTGCTTATGTAATGACTTCTGTTTAATAATTTTTCTGAATTTTCCTGTAAAATACAATATTTGAATAAAATCTTTACCACCATTTTGTAAACATGATTTTGTTGGAGTATTAAACAATTCAATTTGGTACTGTACTGTACAGTCTTAAATGAACCTATTAAAAACAGCTTGCTTTTACTGTACATGTACCATGTATTTCATTATCCTATATACAGGGTTCCTACTCAAATTTTTGTTTTGAATTCCCTGACTTTCCCTGATTTTCCCTGACCAACTTTGTCCAAATTCCCTGACCCTCACATTTTTTAGTGTGGAATATAGACATAATAAAACAGCATTTACTGTTAACATTGAGTACATTTAGCCCTCTTTTTGCACAGTTGATATGCTTCAAAGACTGCCACATTAAAAAAATACAGTACATACATCCTGTAGAAAAATGTTTGATAGAATCCACAATTTCAATGTAATGAAAAAATAAGCAATTTACAAACAAAACACAAGCTTTTTATTTTATCATCATTTATCATTATTATTTGTATGTAAATCTAGTAAATACAAGGTAAC
>NW_019385580.1:65950-96363 GCF_000671375.1 Centruroides sculpturatus
GCACAGTCTTGAGAATAGATGCTTCATTCCATTTAACTACTGAAGCCTCCGCTTGTGCCATACTTGACAAAACCGTGGTACAATGCCCTTTACTAATGTCATATTTGTGTTCTTTAAGCCTAATAGTCAAATAGCTTTGCAACATGAAAAAATTGAAATTTATAAGAGTAAATTAAGGGACGGTTGTATCAATGCAAGGGATGCTGATGGTTTAGCTTCGGCATGGAAGTTCTTTGTAAAAGAAAAGTTAAAACACAAAAAGTCTTAGTTCATATCTGCCTTTATAATGTGATGCTTTTTGATATATATTTTTATGAATTTAATCATTTTTGTGCATTTAATCTTTTAGGTTTATTTTTGTTTTTAGTTTTATATTGCCTTATTTTATTATTTATATTAATATGGCTTCAATCTATTTATTATAGTTATTTTGTATAGTGATTGGTTAATTTATTTTACGTTTTAATTTTGAATTTGTAATGTTCGAAAATTTCGTTTTAACGCAATTTTCAAAGTTGTTTGATATCACCTGATGATGGCCTATTTCATTAGGCTGAAAACGTTTGTGGGTTAATAAATATTTCTCAGTGTTAAGATGTTGAATGTTTTACTATGTACAGTACATCAATTTTTTTGTAACTGTACCAAGTTGACCACCTCACTTGGGTGACAAAAATTGTATACCAAAAAGAAGACCACGTAAATGAGGTTTACTGTATTTTAGAATCAACTATAATTGCAAATATATATAAATTATCATCAAAGTTTTAGAACTGTATAATAATCAGTGATTTGATTCTTCTAAGAGAATGGAATTCTAGGATTGATTGAAGTAAATTTTTTTGGTAATTTAATATATGCAGCATAACTTTTTTAGTGGGTTTAAAACATCCGTTCAAACACCAATCCTCATTAAAATCTAACAATTACAAACATCTGTTTGAAGTGGGATTCAAACCTGTAATCTAGAGCAGTGGTCTCCAAAAGTGGGGTATGCAAAATGATACTTAGGGGTACAGCAAGTTTCCTTTAAAATACTGTATGTCTGCAGTCTGTCAAATCTTACAGTCATCCTCCTGAAGAAGTAGGATCATGATCACTTGCAATCATACAAGAAAAAGTTCAAACTGCAGGTAGTGAGAATCAAACCAGATTTTTTCGATATTACTAAACAAATACAATCAGATTGCTCACATTAAATTCTAATTAAAAATGTAAATTTGTAATTTAATTGTATATATATTGTTTAAAATAAATAAATAAATAATAAATAATTTGATTTTTGACTACACACACACATAATATATATTATATCATATTATAGGAATACAACTTATAATTAACGAGGTTGCGTCTGAAATTTTCATCTCTAAAACGTGAACATCAAATGTTGAGCACCGCTATCTTGTAAACAGCACTCGACATTTGATGTTCATGTTTTAGAGATGAAAACTTCGGCTGCAACCTTGCTATTATTTTTGTTTTGGGGTACAAGATCAAAAAAGTTTGAAGATCACTGGTGTAGAGAATTAGAAAAATGCCTTAACAATATCTAACCACTAGATTAGCTGAATATGTAAGGTGATTTATAGTTACAGCTAGATAATGAAGTATTTAAGTATTTAATAATTTTTAATTTAATTACAAAGGTCATACATACAAAGCTATTAGAAAATTGCATTATATATCTTATATTGTTTCTAGGATAAATTGAAGCATTGCAATTGCAACAATATTAAAGATAACACTGGAAACCAAGTGTAAAATTATTATGTAAAATCTTAATAATATAATATTTATATAAATATTTATTTCATATATTGTGTTGTTGCAAATGAAATGGCCATTTCTTAAAATTTAAACTTTCCAGCCTTGTAATTTAACTTTTTTCCATGTGAACAGTGCTGTATCCTTTCAATTGGAAGAGCACACACATAACATGTGAATTTAAAAACCTAATCTCATTTATATTGTGAGTTCCAAATGTTTAAGAGTACTTTTTCTGATGGCATGGAAAAAAGGAAATTGAATAATTTTTTTTTATGAGTAGGCTATAAGCAGAGACATAATGCAGCCAAAGCAACTCTAAATATCAATAAAACTTTTGGTAAGGTTCTGTGAGTGAGCAAGCCACCAAACATTAGTTCAAAAAATTTCATTCTGGGAATACAAATCTCAAAAATCAGAATTAAAGAAGATCATCGAATCAGAATGCCATCTGACTGTCCAAATAAATCACATAAAGGTTGAACATACTGGAAATTATTCAACCATTTGTTGACATCTAAACATGTAAGGAAAAGTCAAGAAGCTTGACAAATGGGTACCATATGAACTCAGTGAGAGAGATAAGAAGCATCATTTGGATGTCTGCAGTTCTTTAATTATTTGTCACAAATGAAAAATGAAAGTATTCAAATGAAATTCTTCCTCATCCACCTTATTCTTCAGACTTTTTACCAATAAACTATCACTTTTTTTGGCAAAGTCAGTCTTCAAGGAACAGGATGCAATAAAAAGTATCTTTAATGACTTTTTGGCTTCTCATTCTCATGATTTCTATCAAATTGGCATTAATACAATGGGAAAAATGTATTAATGTTGGTGGAGACAATTTTGATTGAATATGTAGATTTTAAATTAAATTTAATAAATGTTTACAGTCAAAAGTAAAAATCGAGCATTTCATTTGCAACAACCTAATTTTTGGAATAAACTATCCAATTTTAAATCAATATATAATTTTGTATTTCACTTCTAACTTTGTTTTCAATAATATTAAATGTTTGACATATAATACCAAACATTTAATATTTTAATAAGTTATAAAATACTGTAATCAAATATTGCACTAATTATGATTTCATTTATATTGTTGGCATTCAATAATGTTATATAACTGAATGAAGAAGGCTATCAGGAATATGTCAATAAACATTGTGAAAAAATTCACATAGATTATGTGAATTTATTTATTACAAAATATATATTTTATAAACTGTCATCTTCTTAAGGTTTCTAAAAATTATAGTTTAAGACTAGTTGTATATATTATACTTAAATATTAATTTATTGAAACCAATATCTTTATTAAGAACTAAAAATGTAAACTCTTACTCGGAATGAAGCATATCATCACCTTCGCTATCGTCATCATTAGACTGATACACATAATTGATTGTTTCAGCTACAACATAAAAAATATATGTATATAAATATAAATTATATAGCTTATGATATATAAAAAATAGTAATTTAACATTTTCTATATCATTAGAAACATATTAAAAATTTATACATTAGAATCTTGCCATAAACAGTTTCAGATTTATGCTATTGGCAATCTAAAAAAATGAAAAATACATAAAATAAAAATTCTTAATTGCATGCGATTTTTCAGAGTACATGAAGTCTCGCAGTATCTTGCTCTGTCCTGATCATTCTTGGAAAAAGCAAAACAAAGGAATGAGCAACAGTAATGTCACTCATTCCTTTATTTGCACTGAAACCCTAGTACTTGCACAACTCTTTGTCCAGTATGCTGCCATATGGAGGAAAATTTCTCCAACTGCAGATAATTTAACTCCTATGGGAAAAAGGGTGGATATGAGGAATTGGTGGATATTTGCAGATATGTTATGAAATAAAGGGAACCAGGTATTGTGGAGGTCTGTTATCTATAAATGCTGCTTGTACAGGAAATCCATGTTAATCAGAACTCGGATAGTTCGAAATCCTGTTAGTTTTTGATTGTACTTTTGTCCTGGCAAGAGATATAGATTTACATGTTAAGGAAATCAGTTAGTTTGAAATAAGGCTACCTCAAAATTCAAACTGAAAGTTCTGTCCAAACTGTGATATATGTACATTAACTGGTTCATTTAGATCAAAGTGCCTCAATGCTATAAGAGAACAATAGACTAAGAACAACTCTAATCTGGTCAATATGGCTTTGCTTTTACAGTAACACATTTTCAGGTGTAACCTTACCCTTTTTTTCTCTTATCTCATAAAATATGGCTGCTTTTTGGGATTGCAAGATTGGGCTACAAGTAGCAGATTGAGATTGAGATATTTATAGGGCTCTAGGCTACTACATTTGGGACATAATTTGGGCTACATTTTGAGAAATTTTGCTTTACTTTTTATAAAATCTATCTGGTAATCTGTAAGGTTCTCACTAGACATGTGCTGTTTACCTTCACATTTATATTATTATCATTATTAATTATTAATATAACAATAGTGTTCTGTATATGTATCTGTATTCCATTTGCTTAATAAGTCACATCAGTTACATGACATTTGGCATATTGTAAAGATATATGTAAATCTCACATAATTCGAAACTTGATATTTCAAAGTCTTGATTATTTCGTCCCTTGAATTTTGAACTAACGAGGATTTCCTGTATCTTGTTATATCTGAATGACATCAGTGCTTCTCTTTGTTTCATTTACACAAATTATTTTGCAAACATGAGAGAGAAGAAATATTAAAATTTTTTAAAAAGTTATTTTAATGATTTACAGTTCATTGCTATCTATTGTCAATATAGTGTTTACTTTCCTTATTTGTATAAAAAAAATATGTCATAGGTACATTAGTAAGGAAAATATTTAATAATAAATAGAGTTCTCTATTTTATGCAAATTTCTGATTATGAAAAGAGTCTTGGAACATATTGGTTGAATATGACATGTACTAATTTTTTTTATTAGGATGATTATTATTACATTTCCAAAATATAAAAAAAATAAGGAAATAACTAAGTGCACTTTTATTAAAATTGTCTTTACAAATAATTTTTAAGTAATGCCTGATTAAATTGTATAATGACCATGAAATCAAATGTGACAATAAACATACCTTGGCCTAGATGCACTATTCGATTATTATATAATTTGTTTTGGTCTCACAGTTTATGTTAATTATTGAAAAATATGTTATAAAAATTTAATTAAATGCCTTACATTTCAAAAAATAACTTTACACAAAAAAAATCACAATACAAAATATTTATATTTGTTATAATAAACTGTAGTTAGTTACTACAAACAGTTTTATCATATAATGGCTGATTAGTTAAACACTCAAAATTATTGACATTTTAAATAAACTTAAGTATTCTTAAATATTGAAAGTAAACACTCAAAAGTAGCAAATGTATAGTGAAAGAAAATATTACATTATAAATAATATTTTTGTTGAATATAATAACTACATAAGATTACAGATAACTTTTTAAAAACAGTAATTAATATAGACAAATAATTTTTTTAAAACTAATTTGGAATTGTAAATAGACAAAATACTATTTATATTAATGAATAAATAATTTAAATGAACTAGTTTAAAAAACTTGTAAAGAAGTGACTCCAACTTTATCTGCTGATCAAGTATGTTGTCATCTAAAACAACTGAATATTCCAAATTGGATCATTTTCAGAAATGCAAGAGTTCAAGCTAATAACCATTAAAATTCTTTTATAATATACTAGTAGCCCGGGACGCCCCCTAGTGGGCGTTCCAGCAGCATTACAAATTCCTTAGGCATGTTTAATGCACTTAATATATGAAAGTTGTGTGCGCTTAATGTTTAAAAGTTTGATGCAGTTAATATATATAAATGTATACAATTCTTCATCTTAGAAACTAAACTTAAAATATCAATACACAAACAGCCAACAGTATTTGTACATGAGAAAGTGAATCTATTCTTTACTCAAAATTGTTCAAATAAATAGAATTAATATGATTAAAAAATCAAGTATAAATATATACAAATGTTCATGTTAAAAAGTAATGTTAACAGATCAATACACAGCAAATAGTATTTCTGTATTACAGACTGAAGATATTCTTTAGCTGTGTTCTGTATTCCATCATTTATCCCATCATAAAACTTCTGTATACACAACATTGTTGGTAAAAAAAAGTATAATTATTTGGAATCAATTTGCCTTGTTGTGACATTTTGTCTTCTGTGTCGTTTTGCTTCTGCCTGCCTGTGCAACATTGCAGATCTGAGCTCATGAGTTTCATTCTGCAAGCCTCCACGTGTTGATTGTGCTATTCTCTGTAATGTTTCCTGCGCACGTCTCTCCCTTTGTCTCGCAGCAGCGGCAGCTTTACGTTCCCCCACAGTGGCGTATTTCTTTGGTCGTGCCATGAAAGGTTTCTATTATTATATTAAAATATTACCTTAACTATTTCAAACCTTATCGTTTTATCGTAGTGGTTCAAATCTATCTGGTTTTTCATTATTCGCCCCCTAGTGAACATTACAAGCATTCCGTGACAATAATAAATTCCTAATACAAATATATTGAATTATTTATATTGTTATATATTGGGCAAATAATAATTTATTGGCCAAATAAATAATAATAATTTATATTGTTAATTTAAATAATAATTAAAATTGTTAATTTGAATGCTTGAAATATGACACACGATAGGGGCGCCTATAGTGTCCGTTATCAAACGGTTACGGGACAGACGGACAGTTGAATGGGTTATATATATAGATACTAAAATGGTTCTATAAAAGTACCTACCAGATCAGTGACAACAAATAATGTTTTCTACACCAGATTATAAATTTAGTGAAGTGTATTATACAATAAAGTAAATAACTGAATGTTTTAATGAATCCCCTTTCGATATGAATTATCACAATATCTTCTATATGAATTATTTTTATTATGTTTGTTTAATAAACAAAACCTGATAAAATTATCTATTTACAATCTTATCACAATTTTTAACTTATTAATATCAGATGAATAACAATGTTTTATAATTTACATAAGAAATTCTGATTATCCAAAACTCTTTACAACTTATTGTATAACATAAAACATTGTAAACTTTTTATATTACTTAAAAGGACTTTCACCTACTTTATTTAAAGCTTCATGAATTACAGATATTTGAAGATAATGATCACCACAAACTTCAAAAAACATTCTAGAAATTTTTGTTTTGAAATACAAGTTTTAAAATTGAAAAATTCACTTTTTAAATATTTAAAAGAAAAATATACAAAAATGTAATATAATGAATACAATAATATAAATGCCAAACCAAATAAATATAATAAAATACATAAATAAATAACAAAAATTACAAATTATACAATTAAATTATTTAAAAAAGCAATAAAATGATTTGAGGGAAATTAGGAGCAGGCCTGATACAAAGCAAAAATGATAACTTGGAAATGGGAGGGGTTTGGTTTATCTGTTTAAATGTCTATAACTATAAAACTTTAAATAAAGTAGTAAAAATGACTTAATTATTATAAAAAGCTTATAACATTGTTTGTGCCATACATTAAGTTAGATTTGTTCACAACATCAAGATTTCACATATTTATGCAAAACTTTTACCATATTAATATTCTTTTAAGCTTAATATATTTGAATCTATAACTTTGTACAATTTCAACTTATTTTATTATTTAGTAAAAGTAATAAGTTAAAATATATTATTATATAAGAAGGGAAAGTAATTTAATACTTTACTTTTTTATATCTTCAGAAAATAATAAATAAATACTTTTTAATTCACATTAACAAAGTTTCATCAAAGATATGAACTTGATCTTTTGTTAACTACTCTAAAATATATTCATTTAATTTATCTAATAGATTAGTTATAATTGAAACAGGATTTTTTAGCAGATAGATATATAACTGGTAGAGCAACTATTGTATGAAATAATTATTATTCTATCTCTTTAGGTGGAAAGTTGAATAAAACTATGAAAAGTACAAATAAGCATAACCATCTGACTGATTCTGACCACAGAAATTATTAGGCTTCAAACAGGGTAAACACAAAATCATGCCCCACACACACAGTCTAACATCCACACATATAGAAAAAAACCTTGAATCTTTCACATATCTCAAAATTTCAAGGTGTCCTGAGTCTAAAAATGTAAAAAATTGGGAGGGTCATTTTTTGACCGAGTGCTACACTTTCCCTCTGTTATATATAACAGCCTGGAAAAGTAAAAATTATTGAATACATATATATTACTTAGAGGAGTCTCATAGCTTTGGAATAAAAAGTTTCTACATTCTTTCTTAATTAGAACTCTATTTATTGAATCTTTTATTCTGAGGTCACGTGATGACATTAGAATTTCCAGGTCTCTTTCGGTAACAAGTCCGCCCCTAGTCGGAGTCGGTAGATTTTTACGCAACTCCACAGCACTGCTCAGAACACAAAACTGTTTCTAGGGGATGTGAATAAATTATTATTATTATTGTTGTTTATGTTTGATTATTATTGATTATTGGTTACATGTATGATATTCTCTCCACTAGTTTCAATAAAATATAGCATTAAAAATACTCACAATTTGCATGTTTATTTCATTAATTAACATTAAGTTTTAATTATGATTATGACCACATTGTAGTCCATCAAAATTTTATTACTTTCCCAACTCTGTTATATATAACAGAAGGAAAGACTGGCAATCAATCAAAAAATGACCCCCCCCAAGATTTTCACATTTTTGGACTCAGGACCTTGAAATGTTGAGAAATGCAAAAAAATTTGAGGTTTTCTTCTGTATATATGAATGTTAGTGTGTGTGGGAAATGATTTTGTTCACCCTCTTTGAAGCTTAATAACTCCTGTGCTTTTTGTTGAAAATTTTGAAATTTTGCAGGGAGGTTTGTGTATTAGGAGATTGACACTTACAGCTGATTGCAGAGACAACGTTTAGAGACCGACGGCGGTTTACAGATCGGGTAGACCGCTGTTCAGAAAAATTTCATTGCAGAGATGGCGTTTCTCGCCTGCCACAATGTAGACAGCGATTAGAAACAAGTTATTTGACCTATTTTCTAGACTCACTCGACAGCAGGTTTACAAGGCTTTTCAATTCGACTCGTAGCTTTGTTTGTGAAAAAGTTTAGATAAAAACAGATATCGTTCCTTTGAAAAATGTTGTAAACAGTACGAATCAACAAAATTATTCATTAATTAATTGCTTGGAGCAAAAACAACAAAATTAAATACTTTAATTTCGATATTCAAATGGGTAAAGACTTAAAATTTAATTATTCTTTATTTCAAAGTGAATAAATGCATGAGAAAAATATGACATTTAAGTATGAAGTCGTGTAAATGAAAAACATATAACTGAAGTGTTTTATAATGGTGAAAGTGCTGTGCAGAAAATATTTAACGTATAAACTGGCTTTGACTGTGGTTAACTTTTTGTATTTTCCAGAAGTAGCTCATTTAAAAATGCATTAATTTAAATCAGATGCATTTATTTACAATTCGAATATTGTGTCGGTTATAAAACATTAATGCATTTCAGAGTCATTGTACTGTTAAACAAATCAGACAATTTTAATAATTACAGAAATCTGTTTATAGATATAAAAAAATGTAATATTAATAATAATATATTTAAAATTATTCAATTCCACAGTAATAGGATATCAAAATAATTCCTTAAAAATCTATTCCAAAGACGAATTTCAAATTCGGTATAAATTTTCTAAATATGGATTTGTTCATATTTTAAACTGTATTGGCGACGAAATTAAATATTGAAACAGAAAAGAATTGTCATTAATTGTCAAACAATGGTTTTGACGGCCTTAAGATTTTATTTCTGGAAGCTTTCGGAATATAGATGGCAACCATTTCTGACATCATAAACAAATAACCCGATTGGCTCAACGACTCCTAAAACAGGGGAGTAATAGCGAAGTAAGTAAGAGCCAATGTTTTGCCGAAGTTCATTTAGAGAACAGTCAGAAATAGACGATCGTAGTCTTTGCAATGCATTTTAAACCGCAGTTCAGTCAGCCAACATCTATAGGCCATTCTGTTGATAAACATCATTTAATGCAAACTCTGTCTCTGCAATTGGCTGTTAAATTTTGATGGTTAAAGATCAATGGAAGGGAAGATAGGAAGGAGAGGTCATGTGTCATATCTCGAGTAAGGTTGGACTTGATGATTTTAGCACTTACAATCTTTTATAAAATACATCCCTACTCTCAAAATTAAGTTTTTTGCCATTTCATAATAATTAAAAATATGAAAAGTTTTAAATAAAATATCATAACTGATGACACCACCAAATATTGCTGGAAAAGTTAAGCAATTCATTGCTGGATTTTTTCATTTAGCAGTAAGTATCTCTGTGTGTTGTTACTTTTACTTTTTTTGTTCAAAATACAATTGTGTACTATTAAAACCTGCAGAAAAATCTTAGTTTTATTAAAATAAAATATAGTCAATAATACGAAATTGAAGGGACTTAAAAATTGGTACTTTGTATTAAGCAAACTTTACTAAAAATAAATAGTCATATCATTAAATGACAAAAGCCAAATTTTCCCCTAATATTTCATGTTTAAAATGTAATAAATAAATAAATAAACTTATATATTATTTATATGTATACCCACTTTATTGAGAAACAGTTGCTTAAAGAAAGAAAGAAATTGTAACTGTAGAAATAGGCATGAGGTTGTACGTACATTTCTTCTTTGGCTAAAGGAAAGAATCAATGCTTGCTTTTTGACACTTTTTGGTTACAGTTGATAAAACAATTAAAGCCACTGGATATAACAGGCAGACCTAGCTTCCAAACTGAATCCAAGTGCTAGATATAAACAGAACTTTACAAATTTAAAAATAACTTATTTGCTTGAATTTCAATAAAAACAGTTTATTTTTAATTTTAAAACTACAAACCGATTACAGTAATCAATATTGTAATTCTATCATGGTGTGGTTATTTTAATTCAGTTATTTCCGTTCATTATTAAATGAAAATGTATTGTGTATTCATTATTTTCATTATTAAAACAATTAAAAATAAAAACTATTTTATAAAACTATAAATTTTTAATAAAACTATTCCAATCTATTAACTTCTGATTTCCATGTGCATATGAACAGTTTGTTTTAACTAATTGTTCAACATTGCCATAGTATACAAAATGTCAACTATAATAGAAAGTAATTTTTCAAACTGGAGTGAGCATCATTGGTGTGGTATATTTGCATTTTCAAGAAATGGCAATACCATTGACATCAAAAGCATTGAGACTGAAGGTCAAAAACTACATTTTGTGATCATGATTTGGCTCATGTCTGGCCACTTTGGCTTGTGTGGAGAAGCTGGAAATAGGTGCTTGTATTAAACAATGTAATATAATCATTATTGAATTCATGAAACTTATATCCTAAGAAAGCTTTAGATCAATATGCTTTTACAAAGTGTGTAAGCACAAAAATTCTTTACAAAAGAAAGGTGATATATCACCAANTGTCATCTTCTTAAGGTTTCTAAAAATTATAGTTTAAGACTAGTTGTATATATTATACTTAAATATTAATTTATTGAAACCAATATCTTTATTAAGAACTAAAAATGTAAACTCTTACTCGGAATGAAGCATATCATCACCTTCGCTATCGTCATCATTAGACTGATACACATAATTGATTGTTTCAGCTACAACATAAAAAATATATGTATATAAATATAAATTATATAGCTTATGATATATAAAAAATAGTAATTTAACATTTTCTATATCATTAGAAACATATTAAAAATTTATACATTAGAATCTTGCCATAAACAGTTTCAGATTTATGCTATTGGCAATCTAAAAAAATGAAAAATACATAAAATAAAAATTCTTAATTGCATGCGATTTTTCAGAGTACATGAAGTCTCGCAGTATCTTGCTCTGTCCTGATCATTCTTGGAAAAAGCAAAACAAAGGAATGAGCAACAGTAATGTCACTCATTCCTTTATTTGCACTGAAACCCTAGTACTTGCACAACTCTTTGTCCAGTATGCTGCCATATGGAGGAAAATTTCTCCAACTGCAGATAATTTAACTCCTATGGGAAAAAGGGTGGATATGAGGAATTGGTGGATATTTGCAGATATGTTATGAAATAAAGGGAACCAGGTATTGTGGAGGTCTGTTATCTATAAATGCTGCTTGTACAGGAAATCCATGTTAATCAGAACTCGGATAGTTCGAAATCCTGTTAGTTTTTGATTGTACTTTTGTCCTGGCAAGAGATATAGATTTACATGTTAAGGAAATCAGTTAGTTTGAAATAAGGCTACCTCAAAATTCAAACTGAAAGTTCTGTCCAAACTGTGATATATGTACATTAACTGGTTCATTTAGATCAAAGTGCCTCAATGCTATAAGAGAACAATAGACTAAGAACAACTCTAATCTGGTCAATATGGCTTTGCTTTTACAGTAACACATTTTCAGGTGTAACCTTACCCTTTTTTTCTCTTATCTCATAAAATATGGCTGCTTTTTGGGATTGCAAGATTGGGCTACAAGTAGCAGATTGAGATTGAGATATTTATAGGGCTCTAGGCTACTACATTTGGGACATAATTTGGGCTACATTTTGAGAAATTTTGCTTTACTTTTTATAAAATCTATCTGGTAATCTGTAAGGTTCTCACTAGACATGTGCTGTTTACCTTCACATTTATATTATTATCATTATTAATTATTAATATAACAATAGTGTTCTGTATATGTATCTGTATTCCATTTGCTTAATAAGTCACATCAGTTACATGACATTTGGCATATTGTAAAGATATATGTAAATCTCACATAATTCGAAACTTGATATTTCAAAGTCTTGATTATTTCGTCCCTTGAATTTTGAACTAACGAGGATTTCCTGTATCTTGTTATATCTGAATGACATCAGTGCTTCTCTTTGTTTCATTTACACAAATTATTTTGCAAACATGAGAGAGAAGAAATATTAAAATTTTTTAAAAAGTTATTTTAATGATTTACAGTTCATTGCTATCTATTGTCAATATAGTGTTTACTTTCCTTATTTGTATAAAAAAAATATGTCATAGGTACATTAGTAAGGAAAATATTTAATAATAAATAGAGTTCTCTATTTTATGCAAATTTCTGATTATGAAAAGAGTCTTGGAACATATTGGTTGAATATGACATGTACTAATTTTTTTTATTAGGATGATTATTATTACATTTCCAAAATATAAAAAAAATAAGGAAATAACTAAGTGCACTTTTATTAAAATTGTCTTTACAAATAATTTTTAAGTAATGCCTGATTAAATTGTATAATGACCATGAAATCAAATGTGACAATAAACATACCTTGGCCTAGATGCACTATTCGATTATTATATAATTTGTTTTGGTCTCACAGTTTATGTTAATTATTGAAAAATATGTTATAAAAATTTAATTAAATGCCTTACATTTCAAAAAATAACTTTACACAAAAAAAATCACAATACAAAATATTTATATTTGTTATAATAAACTGTAGTTAGTTACTACAAACAGTTTTATCATATAATGGCTGATTAGTTAAACACTCAAAATTATTGACATTTTAAATAAACTTAAGTATTCTTAAATATTGAAAGTAAACACTCAAAAGTAGCAAATGTATAGTGAAAGAAAATATTACATTATAAATAATATTTTTGTTGAATATAATAACTACATAAGATTACAGATAACTTTTTAAAAACAGTAATTAATATAGACAAATAATTTTTTTAAAACTAATTTGGAATTGTAAATAGACAAAATACTATTTATATTAATGAATAAATAATTTAAATGAACTAGTTTAAAAAACTTGTAAAGAAGTGACTCCAACTTTATCTGCTGATCAAGTATGTTGTCATCTAAAACAACTGAATATTCCAAATTGGATCATTTTCAGAAATGCAAGAGTTCAAGCTAATAACCATTAAAATTCTTTTATAATATACTAGTAGCCCGGGACGCCCCCTAGTGGGCGTTCCAGCAGCATTACAAATTCCTTAGGCATGTTTAATGCACTTAATATATGAAAGTTGTGTGCGCTTAATGTTTAAAAGTTTGATGCAGTTAATATATATAAATGTATACAATTCTTCATCTTAGAAACTAAACTTAAAATATCAATACACAAACAGCCAACAGTATTTGTACATGAGAAAGTGAATCTATTCTTTACTCAAAATTGTTCAAATAAATAGAATTAATATGATTAAAAAATCAAGTATAAATATATACAAATGTTCATGTTAAAAAGTAATGTTAACAGATCAATACACAGCAAATAGTATTTCTGTATTACAGACTGAAGATATTCTTTAGCTGTGTTCTGTATTCCATCATTTATCCCATCATAAAACTTCTGTATACACAACATTGTTGGTAAAAAAAAGTATAATTATTTGGAATCAATTTGCCTTGTTGTGACATTTTGTCTTCTGTGTCGTTTTGCTTCTGCCTGCCTGTGCAACATTGCAGATCTGAGCTCATGAGTTTCATTCTGCAAGCCTCCACGTGTTGATTGTGCTATTCTCTGTAATGTTTCCTGCGCACGTCTCTCCCTTTGTCTCGCAGCAGCGGCAGCTTTACGTTCCCCCACAGTGGCGTATTTCTTTGGTCGTGCCATGAAAGGTTTCTATTATTATATTAAAATATTACCTTAACTATTTCAAACCTTATCGTTTTATCGTAGTGGTTCAAATCTATCTGGTTTTTCATTATTCGCCCCCTAGTGAACATTACAAGCATTCCGTGACAATAATAAATTCCTAATACAAATATATTGAATTATTTATATTGTTATATATTGGGCAAATAATAATTTATTGGCCAAATAAATAATAATAATTTATATTGTTAATTTAAATAATAATTAAAATTGTTAATTTGAATGCTTGAAATATGACACACGATAGGGGCGCCTATAGTGTCCGTTATCAAACGGTTACGGGACAGACGGACAGTTGAATGGGTTATATATATAGATACTAAAATGGTTCTATAAAAGTACCTACCAGATCAGTGACAACAAATAATGTTTTCTACACCAGATTATAAATTTAGTGAAGTGTATTATACAATAAAGTAAATAACTGAATGTTTTAATGAATCCCCTTTCGATATGAATTATCACAATATCTTCTATATGAATTATTTTTATTATGTTTGTTTAATAAACAAAACCTGATAAAATTATCTATTTACAATCTTATCACAATTTTTAACTTATTAATATCAGATGAATAACAATGTTTTATAATTTACATAAGAAATTCTGATTATCCAAAACTCTTTACAACTTATTGTATAACATAAAACATTGTAAACTTTTTATATTACTTAAAAGGACTTTCACCTACTTTATTTAAAGCTTCATGAATTACAGATATTTGAAGATAATGATCACCACAAACTTCAAAAAACATTCTAGAAATTTTTGTTTTGAAATACAAGTTTTAAAATTGAAAAATTCACTTTTTAAATATTTAAAAGAAAAATATACAAAAATGTAATATAATGAATACAATAATATAAATGCCAAACCAAATAAATATAATAAAATACATAAATAAATAACAAAAATTACAAATTATACAATTAAATTATTTAAAAAAGCAATAAAATGATTTGAGGGAAATTAGGAGCAGGCCTGATACAAAGCAAAAATGATAACTTGGAAATGGGAGGGGTTTGGTTTATCTGTTTAAATGTCTATAACTATAAAACTTTAAATAAAGTAGTAAAAATGACTTAATTATTATAAAAAGCTTATAACATTGTTTGTGCCATACATTAAGTTAGATTTGTTCACAACATCAAGATTTCACATATTTATGCAAAACTTTTACCATATTAATATTCTTTTAAGCTTAATATATTTGAATCTATAACTTTGTACAATTTCAACTTATTTTATTATTTAGTAAAAGTAATAAGTTAAAATATATTATTATATAAGAAGGGAAAGTAATTTAATACTTTACTTTTTTATATCTTCAGAAAATAATAAATAAATACTTTTTAATTCACATTAACAAAGTTTCATCAAAGATATGAACTTGATCTTTTGTTAACTACTCTAAAATATATTCATTTAATTTATCTAATAGATTAGTTATAATTGAAACAGGATTTTTTAGCAGATAGATATATAACTGGTAGAGCAACTATTGTATGAAATAATTATTATTCTATCTCTTTAGGTGGAAAGTTGAATAAAACTATGAAAAGTACAAATAAGCATAACCATCTGACTGATTCTGACCACAGAAATTATTAGGCTTCAAACAGGGTAAACACAAAATCATGCCCCACACACACAGTCTAACATCCACACATATAGAAAAAAACCTTGAATCTTTCACATATCTCAAAATTTCAAGGTGTCCTGAGTCTAAAAATGTAAAAAATTGGGAGGGTCATTTTTTGACCGAGTGCTACACTTTCCCTCTGTTATATATAACAGCCTGGAAAAGTAAAAATTATTGAATACATATATATTACTTAGAGGAGTCTCATAGCTTTGGAATAAAAAGTTTCTACATTCTTTCTTAATTAGAACTCTATTTATTGAATCTTTTATTCTGAGGTCACGTGATGACATTAGAATTTCCAGGTCTCTTTCGGTAACAAGTCCGCCCCTAGTCGGAGTCGGTAGATTTTTACGCAACTCCACAGCACTGCTCAGAACACAAAACTGTTTCTAGGGGATGTGAATAAATTATTATTATTATTGTTGTTTATGTTTGATTATTATTGATTATTGGTTACATGTATGATATTCTCTCCACTAGTTTCAATAAAATATAGCATTAAAAATACTCACAATTTGCATGTTTATTTCATTAATTAACATTAAGTTTTAATTATGATTATGACCACATTGTAGTCCATCAAAATTTTATTACTTTCCCAACTCTGTTATATATAACAGAAGGAAAGACTGGCAATCAATCAAAAAATGACCCCCCCCAAGATTTTCACATTTTTGGACTCAGGACCTTGAAATGTTGAGAAATGCAAAAAAATTTGAGGTTTTCTTCTGTATATATGAATGTTAGTGTGTGTGGGAAATGATTTTGTTCACCCTCTTTGAAGCTTAATAACTCCTGTGCTTTTTGTTGAAAATTTTGAAATTTTGCAGGGAGGTTTGTGTATTAGGAGATTGACACTTACAGCTGATTGCAGAGACAACGTTTAGAGACCGACGGCGGTTTACAGATCGGGTAGACCGCTGTTCAGAAAAATTTCATTGCAGAGATGGCGTTTCTCGCCTGCCACAATGTAGACAGCGATTAGAAACAAGTTATTTGACCTATTTTCTAGACTCACTCGACAGCAGGTTTACAAGGCTTTTCAATTCGACTCGTAGCTTTGTTTGTGAAAAAGTTTAGATAAAAACAGATATCGTTCCTTTGAAAAATGTTGTAAACAGTACGAATCAACAAAATTATTCATTAATTAATTGCTTGGAGCAAAAACAACAAAATTAAATACTTTAATTTCGATATTCAAATGGGTAAAGACTTAAAATTTAATTATTCTTTATTTCAAAGTGAATAAATGCATGAGAAAAATATGACATTTAAGTATGAAGTCGTGTAAATGAAAAACATATAACTGAAGTGTTTTATAATGGTGAAAGTGCTGTGCAGAAAATATTTAACGTATAAACTGGCTTTGACTGTGGTTAACTTTTTGTATTTTCCAGAAGTAGCTCATTTAAAAATGCATTAATTTAAATCAGATGCATTTATTTACAATTCGAATATTGTGTCGGTTATAAAACATTAATGCATTTCAGAGTCATTGTACTGTTAAACAAATCAGACAATTTTAATAATTACAGAAATCTGTTTATAGATATAAAAAAATGTAATATTAATAATAATATATTTAAAATTATTCAATTCCACAGTAATAGGATATCAAAATAATTCCTTAAAAATCTATTCCAAAGACGAATTTCAAATTCGGTATAAATTTTCTAAATATGGATTTGTTCATATTTTAAACTGTATTGGCGACGAAATTAAATATTGAAACAGAAAAGAATTGTCATTAATTGTCAAACAATGGTTTTGACGGCCTTAAGATTTTATTTCTGGAAGCTTTCGGAATATAGATGGCAACCATTTCTGACATCATAAACAAATAACCCGATTGGCTCAACGACTCCTAAAACAGGGGAGTAATAGCGAAGTAAGTAAGAGCCAATGTTTTGCCGAAGTTCATTTAGAGAACAGTCAGAAATAGACGATCGTAGTCTTTGCAATGCATTTTAAACCGCAGTTCAGTCAGCCAACATCTATAGGCCATTCTGTTGATAAACATCATTTAATGCAAACTCTGTCTCTGCAATTGGCTGTTAAATTTTGATGGTTAAAGATCAATGGAAGGGAAGATAGGAAGGAGAGGTCATGTGTCATATCTCGAGTAAGGTTGGACTTGATGATTTTAGCACTTACAATCTTTTATAAAATACATCCCTACTCTCAAAATTAAGTTTTTTGCCATTTCATAATAATTAAAAATATGAAAAGTTTTAAATAAAATATCATAACTGATGACACCACCAAATATTGCTGGAAAAGTTAAGCAATTCATTGCTGGATTTTTTCATTTAGCAGTAAGTATCTCTGTGTGTTGTTACTTTTACTTTTTTTGTTCAAAATACAATTGTGTACTATTAAAACCTGCAGAAAAATCTTAGTTTTATTAAAATAAAATATAGTCAATAATACGAAATTGAAGGGACTTAAAAATTGGTACTTTGTATTAAGCAAACTTTACTAAAAATAAATAGTCATATCATTAAATGACAAAAGCCAAATTTTCCCCTAATATTTCATGTTTAAAATGTAATAAATAAATAAATAAACTTATATATTATTTATATGTATACCCACTTTATTGAGAAACAGTTGCTTAAAGAAAGAAAGAAATTGTAACTGTAGAAATAGGCATGAGGTTGTACGTACATTTCTTCTTTGGCTAAAGGAAAGAATCAATGCTTGCTTTTTGACACTTTTTGGTTACAGTTGATAAAACAATTAAAGCCACTGGATATAACAGGCAGACCTAGCTTCCAAACTGAATCCAAGTGCTAGATATAAACAGAACTTTACAAATTTAAAAATAACTTATTTGCTTGAATTTCAATAAAAACAGTTTATTTTTAATTTTAAAACTACAAACCGATTACAGTAATCAATATTGTAATTCTATCATGGTGTGGTTATTTTAATTCAGTTATTTCCGTTCATTATTAAATGAAAATGTATTGTGTATTCATTATTTTCATTATTAAAACAATTAAAAATAAAAACTATTTTATAAAACTATAAATTTTTAATAAAACTATTCCAATCTATTAACTTCTGATTTCCATGTGCATATGAACAGTTTGTTTTAACTAATTGTTCAACATTGCCATAGTATACAAAATGTCAACTATAATAGAAAGTAATTTTTCAAACTGGAGTGAGCATCATTGGTGTGGTATATTTGCATTTTCAAGAAATGGCAATACCATTGACATCAAAAGCATTGAGACTGAAGGTCAAAAACTACATTTTGTGATCATGATTTGGCTCATGTCTGGCCACTTTGGCTTGTGTGGAGAAGCTGGAAATAGGTGCTTGTATTAAACAATGTAATATAATCATTATTGAATTCATGAAACTTATATCCTAAGAAAGCTTTAGATCAATATGCTTTTACAAAGTGTGTAAGCACAAAAATTCTTTACAAAAGAAAGGTGATATATCACCAAAAAGTATGAGAACAATTGCTGCACATGAACATAAATCAAATTAAAATCAAAAATCTTAATTATTGTGTGCTATTTGGTAACTAGTATCTATACAGTTGCACCAGACTGCATTTTTTAAAGAGATGAATACATCTATCTAGAGATGAGAAAATCTCCCATGAGAGTAATAGAGTGGTATGCTAGAATGAACATAATTGGTTCTAGAATCTCATTTATTACAGCATCTGTTCTTTCTAACATACATCGAAATATGTATATTTGGGGTAATCTGTTCCAACACCACAGACTAGTACAAAATTCTATCTAACATAACCATTTAAACAAGAATATGACCCCTGAATAACTACTGAGATCTCGAAGCAGAAGCCATGCAACACCACAAATGGAAAACTAAATTATTTGGTAAAATATTTTGACCCCTGCACATGAACTTGCTCACATAAAAAAAAAATACTATTTACTTCAATACAATAAATTTTCAGTTAAAACAAAATCATGAAATTAATAGGATTCATTTAATTTAAAATAAATATTTGTAATCTAAATTTGTTTGAAAGAGTTCTGTTCTATGCCTAAAAAACATCCACAACGAACAAGCAAAAACACAAGTAAATTTTATATTAAACTAATGTTACTATGTTATTTTCTTGATGAACTGTTTACAATCTGATATGCCTTATAGTTTATCAATTATTGTTATTGTGAAAAGATCCATTAGTTCATCAATAACGACTAATACTTATAGATCATAAAGTTTTGTATACATTAAAATTTGATTTTGCATTACATGTATGCTTCATTGCACACACAACTAAAAATAAAATGCATTATTAAAAATGCTAATTATTCTAATAAGATGTTTATAGAATTCTAAGCACTTTAATTAATTAATGATAATATAATTATGCATACATTTAATATTGTGCTATAAAAATTACAAATCTTTTTATATATGCTATATGAATATTTCTTTTTCTAAGGCATGTCTACAACAAAGACTATAAACACTTCTTATTTGTACGTAATGCATATAAAATTTTGCTTTGTCAAAATGTTTGTAAAAAATTACAAAGTTACATGTAAAAGTTCTGAAAAAATAATTTACATTGAACTTCTATCTAAATAATAAAATATTTCTATTATTTAGAATTTATTGGGAAATACATCATATAAAATCACAAACGTAAAATGCTGCTAAAATTAATAATTAATTTCTGTGTTCTCATATAATAACAAGCAAATAGAAAATAACTAAACAAGAATGACCACATTCAAATTTATATTAAGAGATGCAGAAAAATTTCAAAAATTTGTTTGGATTTTTAATATTCAAACAATTTTCAGAAAATGATTACTTTTTCTACATTCTACTCAACAAATAACATTTCTGAAATTGATCTAAAAATTCTACATTTCTATTTATATAAGTGTTTTCACAAGTCTAAAAATATAAAGTATAGCAATTCTAATAACAATATAAACATATTTTTAATTATTAAACCATTACAAATGAAGGGTAGCTCTTTGATCAAACTTGAAATTTTGTGCAATTTGAAAACTGTCTTATAATTACTTCTGATTGATTGATTTACTTATTTTAATAAAATCTGCATTCTGTTAAACTTGCATATTAGAATTCACAGACAAAACATTTAATTTATTATTATTTATGTTAAATATCAAAGTCGATGATTGCTAAATATTTGTTTAAAAGGCTAAATAATATATTATAATAATTATTTAAACATACATTTGCATTGATATTTTGAATTGTGCTCTAAGTTTCACATATGAATAGCATCATGAGCTAAAGCAGGGGTGGTCTATAATTTGGGGGTTCCCGCCCTCCCTCATTCACTGCTAGAATTTTACCAGTTAAAACCATGGTTCTTAACCTGTGGTCCCTGAAAGCACCTGAAGTGGCCCGCAAAGTTATCCCAAAATTATTAAATAAATGATGACCAGTTGATGACAATGCGCAGTACGTCAAGGTTAGAGCCAATAGTGGACTGGGCTGGGGTATGGTGCACGGTCAGAAAATATGAAATTGGAAGGCACTAGCAATAAATTTGCATTTGAAGATAAAATCAGTGCGTTTATCACTAAAATCGACCTATGGATCAGCAAAGANATATTGTTAATTTAAATAATAATTAAAATTGTTAATTTGAATGCTTGAAATATGACACACGATAGGGGCGCCTATAGTGTCCGTTATCAAACGGTTACGGGACAGACGGACAGTTGAATGGGTTATATATATAGATACTAAAATGGTTCTATAAAAGTACCTACCAGATCAGTGACAACAAATAATGTTTTCTACACCAGATTATAAATTTAGTGAAGTGTATTATACAATAAAGTAAATAACTGAATGTTTTAATGAATCCCCTTTCGATATGAATTATCACAATATCTTCTATATGAATTATTTTTATTATGTTTGTTTAATAAACAAAACCTGATAAAATTATCTATTTACAATCTTATCACAATTTTTAACTTATTAATATCAGATGAATAACAATGTTTTATAATTTACATAAGAAATTCTGATTATCCAAAACTCTTTACAACTTATTGTATAACATAAAACATTGTAAACTTTTTATATTACTTAAAAGGACTTTCACCTACTTTATTTAAAGCTTCATGAATTACAGATATTTGAAGATAATGATCACCACAAACTTCAAAAAACATTCTAGAAATTTTTGTTTTGAAATACAAGTTTTAAAATTGAAAAATTCACTTTTTAAATATTTAAAAGAAAAATATACAAAAATGTAATATAATGAATACAATAATATAAATGCCAAACCAAATAAATATAATAAAATACATAAATAAATAACAAAAATTACAAATTATACAATTAAATTATTTAAAAAAGCAATAAAATGATTTGAGGGAAATTAGGAGCAGGCCTGATACAAAGCAAAAATGATAACTTGGAAATGGGAGGGGTTTGGTTTATCTGTTTAAATGTCTATAACTATAAAACTTTAAATAAAGTAGTAAAAATGACTTAATTATTATAAAAAGCTTATAACATTGTTTGTGCCATACATTAAGTTAGATTTGTTCACAACATCAAGATTTCACATATTTATGCAAAACTTTTACCATATTAATATTCTTTTAAGCTTAATATATTTGAATCTATAACTTTGTACAATTTCAACTTATTTTATTATTTAGTAAAAGTAATAAGTTAAAATATATTATTATATAAGAAGGGAAAGTAATTTAATACTTTACTTTTTTATATCTTCAGAAAATAATAAATAAATACTTTTTAATTCACATTAACAAAGTTTCATCAAAGATATGAACTTGATCTTTTGTTAACTACTCTAAAATATATTCATTTAATTTATCTAATAGATTAGTTATAATTGAAACAGGATTTTTTAGCAGATAGATATATAACTGGTAGAGCAACTATTGTATGAAATAATTATTATTCTATCTCTTTAGGTGGAAAGTTGAATAAAACTATGAAAAGTACAAATAAGCATAACCATCTGACTGATTCTGACCACAGAAATTATTAGGCTTCAAACAGGGTAAACACAAAATCATGCCCCACACACACAGTCTAACATCCACACATATAGAAAAAAACCTTGAATCTTTCACATATCTCAAAATTTCAAGGTGTCCTGAGTCTAAAAATGTAAAAAATTGGGAGGGTCATTTTTTGACCGAGTGCTACACTTTCCCTCTGTTATATATAACAGCCTGGAAAAGTAAAAATTATTGAATACATATATATTACTTAGAGGAGTCTCATAGCTTTGGAATAAAAAGTTTCTACATTCTTTCTTAATTAGAACTCTATTTATTGAATCTTTTATTCTGAGGTCACGTGATGACATTAGAATTTCCAGGTCTCTTTCGGTAACAAGTCCGCCCCTAGTCGGAGTCGGTAGATTTTTACGCAACTCCACAGCACTGCTCAGAACACAAAACTGTTTCTAGGGGATGTGAATAAATTATTATTATTATTGTTGTTTATGTTTGATTATTATTGATTATTGGTTACATGTATGATATTCTCTCCACTAGTTTCAATAAAATATAGCATTAAAAATACTCACAATTTGCATGTTTATTTCATTAATTAACATTAAGTTTTAATTATGATTATGACCACATTGTAGTCCATCAAAATTTTATTACTTTCCCAACTCTGTTATATATAACAGAAGGAAAGACTGGCAATCAATCAAAAAATGACCCCCCCCAAGATTTTCACATTTTTGGACTCAGGACCTTGAAATGTTGAGAAATGCAAAAAAATTTGAGGTTTTCTTCTGTATATATGAATGTTAGTGTGTGTGGGAAATGATTTTGTTCACCCTCTTTGAAGCTTAATAACTCCTGTGCTTTTTGTTGAAAATTTTGAAATTTTGCAGGGAGGTTTGTGTATTAGGAGATTGACACTTACAGCTGATTGCAGAGACAACGTTTAGAGACCGACGGCGGTTTACAGATCGGGTAGACCGCTGTTCAGAAAAATTTCATTGCAGAGATGGCGTTTCTCGCCTGCCACAATGTAGACAGCGATTAGAAACAAGTTATTTGACCTATTTTCTAGACTCACTCGACAGCAGGTTTACAAGGCTTTTCAATTCGACTCGTAGCTTTGTTTGTGAAAAAGTTTAGATAAAAACAGATATCGTTCCTTTGAAAAATGTTGTAAACAGTACGAATCAACAAAATTATTCATTAATTAATTGCTTGGAGCAAAAACAACAAAATTAAATACTTTAATGAAGATATTCAAATGGGTAAAGACTTAAAATTTAATTATTCTTTATTTCAAAGTGAATAAATGCATGAGAAAAATATGACATTTAAGTATGAAGTCGTGTAAATGAAAAACATATAACTGAAGTGTTTTATAATGGTGAAAGTGCTGTGCAGAAAATATTTAACGTATAAACTGGCTTTGACTGTGGTTAACTTTTTGTATTTTCCAGAAGTAGCTCATTTAAAAATGCATTAATTTAAATCAGATGCATTTATTTACAATTCGAATATTGTGTCGGTTATAAAACATTAATGCATTTCAGAGTCATTGTACTGTTAAACAAATCAGACAATTTTAATAATTACAGAAATCTGTTTATAGATATAAAAAAATGTAATATTAATAATAATATATTTAAAATTATTCAATTCCACAGTAATAGGATATCAAAATAATTCCTTAAAAATCTATTCCAAAGACGAATTTCAAATTCGGTATAAATTTTCTAAATATGGATTTGTTCATATTTTAAACTGTATTGGCGACGAAATTAAATATTGAAACAGAAAAGAATTGTCATTAATTGTCAAACAATGGTTTTGACGGCCTTAAGATTTTATTTCTGGAAGCTTTCGGAATATAGATGGCAACCATTTCTGACATCATAAACAAATAACCCGATTGGCTCAACGACTCCTAAAACAGGGGAGTAATAGCGAAGTAAGTAAGAGCCAATGTTTTGCCGAAGTTCATTTAGAGAACAGTCAGAAATAGACGATCGTAGTCTTTGCAATGCATTTTAAACCGCAGTTCAGTCAGCCAACATCTATAGGCCATTCTGTTGATAAACATCATTTAATGCAAACTCTGTCTCTGCAATTGGCTGTTAAATTTTGATGGTTAAAGATCAATGGAAGGGAAGATAGGAAGGAGAGGTCATGTGTCATATCTCGAGTAAGGTTGGACTTGATGATTTTAGCACTTACAATCTTTTATAAAATACATCCCTACTCTCAAAATTAAGTTTTTTGCCATTTCATAATAATTAAAAATATGAAAAGTTTTAAATAAAATATCATAACTGATGACACCACCAAATATTGCTGGAAAAGTTAAGCAATTCATTGCTGGATTTTTTCATTTAGCAGTAAGTATCTCTGTGTGTTGTTACTTTTACTTTTTTTGTTCAAAATACAATTGTGTACTATTAAAACCTGCAGAAAAATCTTAGTTTTATTAAAATAAAATATAGTCAATAATACGAAATTGAAGGGACTTAAAAATTGGTACTTTGTATTAAGCAAACTTTACTAAAAATAAATAGTCATATCATTAAATGACAAAAGCCAAATTTTCCCCTAATATTTCATGTTTAAAATGTAATAAATAAATAAATAAACTTATATATTATTTATATGTATACCCACTTTATTGAGAAACAGTTGCTTAAAGAAAGAAAGAAATTGTAACTGTAGAAATAGGCATGAGGTTGTACGTACATTTCTTCTTTGGCTAAAGGAAAGAATCAATGCTTGCTTTTTGACACTTTTTGGTTACAGTTGATAAAACAATTAAAGCCACTGGATATAACAGGCAGACCTAGCTTCCAAACTGAATCCAAGTGCTAGATATAAACAGAACTTTACAAATTTAAAAATAACTTATTTGCTTGAATTTCAATAAAAACAGTTTATTTTTAATTTTAAAACTACAAACCGATTACAGTAATCAATATTGTAATTCTATCATGGTGTGGTTATTTTAATTCAGTTATTTCCGTTCATTATTAAATGAAAATGTATTGTGTATTCATTATTTTCATTATTAAAACAATTAAAAATAAAAACTATTTTATAAAACTATAAATTTTTAATAAAACTATTCCAATCTATTAACTTCTGATTTCCATGTGCATATGAACAGTTTGTTTTAACTAATTGTTCAACATTGCCATAGTATACAAAATGTCAACTATAATAGAAAGTAATTTTTCAAACTGGAGTGAGCATCATTGGTGTGGTATATTTGCATTTTCAAGAAATGGCAATACCATTGACATCAAAAGCATTGAGACTGAAGGTCAAAAACTACATTTTGTGATCATGATTTGGCTCATGTCTGGCCACTTTGGCTTGTGTGGAGAAGCTGGAAATAGGTGCTTGTATTAAACAATGTAATATAATCATTATTGAATTCATGAAACTTATATCCTAAGAAAGCTTTAGATCAATATGCTTTTACAAAGTGTGTAAGCACAAAAATTCTTTACAAAAGAAAGGTGATATATCACCAAAAAGTATGAGAACAATTGCTGCACATGAACATAAATCAAATTAAAATCAAAAATCTTAATTATTGTGTGCTATTTGGTAACTAGTATCTATACAGTTGCACCAGACTGCATTTTTTAAAGAGATGAATACATCTATCTAGAGATGAGAAAATCTCCCATGAGAGTAATAGAGTGGTATGCTAGAATGAACATAATTGGTTCTAGAATCTCATTTATTACAGCATCTGTTCTTTCTAACATACATCGAAATATGTATATTTGGGGTAATCTGTTCCAACACCACAGACTAGTACAAAATTCTATCTAACATAACCATTTAAACAAGAATATGACCCCTGAATAACTACTGAGATCTCGAAGCAGAAGCCATGCAACACCACAAATGGAAAACTAAATTATTTGGTAAAATATTTTGACCCCTGCACATGAACTTGCTCACATAAAAAAAAAATACTATTTACTTCAATACAATAAATTTTCAGTTAAAACAAAATCATGAAATTAATAGGATTCATTTAATTTAAAATAAATATTTGTAATCTAAATTTGTTTGAAAGAGTTCTGTTCTATGCCTAAAAAACATCCACAACGAACAAGCAAAAACACAAGTAAATTTTATATTAAACTAATGTTACTATGTTATTTTCTTGATGAACTGTTTACAATCTGATATGCCTTATAGTTTATCAATTATTGTTATTGTGAAAAGATCCATTAGTTCATCAATAACGACTAATACTTATAGATCATAAAGTTTTGTATACATTAAAATTTGATTTTGCATTACATGTATGCTTCATTGCACACACAACTAAAAATAAAATGCATTATTAAAAATGCTAATTATTCTAATAAGATGTTTATAGAATTCTAAGCACTTTAATTAATTAATGATAATATAATTATGCATACATTTAATATTGTGCTATAAAAATTACAAATCTTTTTATATATGCTATATGAATATTTCTTTTTCTAAGGCATGTCTACAACAAAGACTATAAACACTTCTTATTTGTACGTAATGCATATAAAATTTTGCTTTGTCAAAATGTTTGTAAAAAATTACAAAGTTACATGTAAAAGTTCTGAAAAAATAATTTACATTGAACTTCTATCTAAATAATAAAATATTTCTATTATTTAGAATTTATTGGGAAATACATCATATAAAATCACAAACGTAAAATGCTGCTAAAATTAATAATTAATTTCTGTGTTCTCATATAATAACAAGCAAATAGAAAATAACTAAACAAGAATGACCACATTCAAATTTATATTAAGAGATGCAGAAAAATTTCAAAAATTTGTTTGGATTTTTAATATTCAAACAATTTTCAGAAAATGATTACTTTTTCTACATTCTACTCAACAAATAACATTTCTGAAATTGATCTAAAAATTCTACATTTCTATTTATATAAGTGTTTTCACAAGTCTAAAAATATAAAGTATAGCAATTCTAATAACAATATAAACATATTTTTAATTATTAAACCATTACAAATGAAGGGTAGCTCTTTGATCAAACTTGAAATTTTGTGCAATTTGAAAACTGTCTTATAATTACTTCTGATTGATTGATTTACTTATTTTAATAAAATCTGCATTCTGTTAAACTTGCATATTAGAATTCACAGACAAAACATTTAATTTATTATTATTTATGTTAAATATCAAAGTCGATGATTGCTAAATATTTGTTTAAAAGGCTAAATAATATATTATAATAATTATTTAAACATACATTTGCATTGATATTTTGAATTGTGCTCTAAGTTTCACATATGAATAGCATCATGAGCTAAAGCAGGGGTGGTCTATAATTTGGGGGTTCCCGCCCTCCCTCATTCACTGCTAGAATTTTACCAGTTAAAACCATGGTTCTTAACCTGTGGTCCCTGAAAGCACCTGAAGTGGCCCGCAAAGTTATCCCAAAATTATTAAATAAATGATGACCAGTTGATGACAATGCGCAGTACGTCAAGGTTAGAGCCAATAGTGGACTGGGCTGGGGTATGGTGCACGGTCAGAAAATATGAAATTGGAAGGCACTAGCAATAAATTTGCATTTGAAGATAAAATCAGTGCGTTTATCACTAAAATCGACCTATGGATCAGCAAAGTCAAAAGAGAGAATTTTTCTGCATTTGATACATTGAACCCAATTATTGATTGACAGTGTGCTGAGATTAAAGGACAAATACAAAAGAACATTACATTCCATTTGCAAAGCTTGAAAAATGAATTCAATCGCTATTTTCCTGACTGCAAGGACAAAGGTATTCGGAAACTGATTTGCAATCCTTTCATAGTCAACATTTCTGAGGTGCCGGATGAAATACAAGAAGAGTTAATTGAAATGCAACATGATATTAACTGCAAGGATACATTCGAGACAAGAATTAATCTTAAAGATTTTTGGAGCCAAAAAGCTATTGCTTTCCCTAAAATTCGAGAAATTGCTTTACAGTACCTAACTTTATTTTCAACCATATATTTATGCGAACAAGGATTCTCAGTGCTTTTGATAATTAAAAATAAACATCGAAATCAGTTGGATGCTAGTGCCGACATGCATTTGCTTTGAGTAGCACTGAACCAAGAATTCAGCAGTTGGTAAACAGTATGCAGTCACAAAAATCGCACTAAAATAATATAATTAATGTAACACTTTCGCAAATAATATAATACTCTTGGTTCCGAATAATTTTCTGTGTGTTTAATTTATAGAACCACCTTATAAGAACTTATATTACTGCCAAACAACTCGTGGTCCATGGCAAGACAAAAATTTTGATAACTGGTCCCTCATCACTAAAAGGTTAAGAACCACTGAGTTAAAACAAGAAATCGGCTAACAGACTCATATCAGTTCAAATTTTTTTAATGTGGCCCTTACATAGAAAAATGTTGCCCATCCCTCAGCTAATGAATCAAAAGGTCTAGTAGCTGAAGCTCCAACTACAACGCATGTAATTTTAACAAAATGAATAACGATATTTAATGTGATACTAAAGGAAATTTAGTTACAAGATGTACTGTGACACACATAATGCAAAACTGAATGCAATCATATTGTTTAAGATTCAAGCACATGACGTGAAATATACAAACTCTTACCTAACCATCTTTCTTTATTCCCTACAGAATTCTTCCATTTCCAATCGTCTGAACTATTATCTAAATCCATTACAAATATATTTTTATCATAAACCGAACATTAAAATGCATTGAAAATGGCGTAAATAAAAATATTTTGAAATCACTATCCAGCTGTTTATTTAGATCTTAAAATTTTTCTCCACGACTAAACACACTCTGGTGGTCGAAATTCTATTTTCGATATTTATTTATTTTTCTCAATTATAGTTCTATATATGTTTTAGTTTTGTTAATATTAAATTATGTTTTTTTTTATAAAAGTTATATAAAACGATATTTTGTCTTTATTTTTCTAAATTTTTAATAATAGTGATAACTTTCTATATTTAAAACTAGCTGTTACCCGCGACTTCGTCAGCGGAGGTTTTGCAAGCAAACCCCATTTACATCCAATATTTCAATAACCATAGTAATTGTTATATAACACCTACCGCTGAAGAGAATTGCCGAAAATCAAACGAACTATTTTCAATTTGATCAATTTTCTGAAACGTTTACAATCGTTCTATAATCGAACCAATACGCAATAACAAATTCGAATTTAAAAC
>NW_019385580.1:96727-118886 GCF_000671375.1 Centruroides sculpturatus
TTCCGGTTAAGACTTAATGCTCCCCCTCACCCCCCCGCGTTGGAATTTCGAAAAATCCTTTCTTAGTGTGCGTTTCCATGACGTACCCTAACTGTGTACCAAATTTCACCTCTTTAGGTTAAGCGGTTTGCTCTGGGCGATGATGAATCAGTGAATGAATGAGTGAGTCATCAGGACAAGCAATTTTATATATTTAGATAACATTTAGTCTAACTGTTGCTTTCATTATTAATTAAATTAAATGTGATGAAGTCGATGAGGATTTTCGTGTAGAATCTGCAGCACTGGTTGTTATGGTTAGATGCAAAATCTATCTTTCAAACTATTCGTTCTCCTCTTCAACATTTTCTAATCCTCTGATCTTCTTCTTCTCAGTTTATATGGAGAGTGTAGCTCTTCTTAGGCTCTTTCTCCAATGCGCCGTCGCTCTGGAATGGTTACTCAAACCGCCCTGTCCGAGCGACATAGGTTTCTAACGCCACCACGAGGTAGCGGGGAGCTGTCTTCGTCAACGGCTCATATATCGACTTCAGTGTACCGTTATTGGTCAATTTTACCTTCAGAGCCTCGCCCATGTCTCTGCGGGCTTCTTAGGGCATTGTACTTAGGGCATTGTAGCCAATAATGGGCTACCGTTTCCCTCTCCATGCCGTGAGGGCAGTTCGGCGTGTCGTGTAGCCGTCTGGAATATAGGAAACCATTCAATGCGGCCGTCTCCTACGCAACCGGGCCAGTAACGACTCCATCCGCTGTTCGATGCATGCTGGTAGTACCAAGGGGCGAAAGGACGGAGATAGTCCCTGCCTTTACTACGTAATTCAGCCGACCAGGTGTCCGTCAGCCTGCGGACCACGCGAGCCCGTTCCGCGCGAGCCACATCCCTCGGCATCAGCGTTTTCCAAACTGAGCCATTCGGTTCCTCGCATCTCGCTACCCTATCAGCCTCTTCGTTAATCGGGATTTGTGTGGCCGGGGGTCCACCCTGCCACACATGCCTCCCTCCGCGTTCCTATACTCGCCGCCAGGTCAATGAGCAGCGCTGGTGACGAAAATCCCACATTCCCCACTGCATTCAGCACCGACAGACTGTCCGAAAATATGGCAATCGGCCCTTTAATCTGCTGGAGTACACGAAACGCTCTCAGTAACCCTTGCGCCTCCACCCCGAACACGCTACAGGACTCATGGAGCGACCAGACTTCCGAGATACGCCGCTTCGGGACCACCATCCCTATGGTCGTTTTTCCCTGGTTTTGGAGGCATCCACCCCATTTGTTCCCACTCGGGCCACTTCGTGGACGCCGTTCACCGAAATTGCGCCCTATACGCCTCTGGAGGAAGCCCTGACATGTGATCATAATCATGAATACTCAAACGCCTCCAGACGCTCTCCAGGTCGGGCGGCGTCGACTGTTGCTGGTATATCCGATTCAGCGGAATGTTTGCCCGGCGGGCCTCCGCATACAGCCAAGAGATATACGGCGCATGGTGTTGTCTCCATCTGTAGTACGATAGGCCAACCTCCGACGTTAACATGCAATATAAAGGACTGAATCTCCCTCTAGAGATATGCACCATACCGTGATTTATTGCCCGCAGCCGGAGCTGGACCCGCAGAGGAATGTAGCCTGTTTCCTCAAAGATTGACCTTATAGGGGTTGTCTTAGGGACTCCCAAGGCGGTTCTCAATGCCTCCATAAAAGGCCTCTCGATCCGTTTTAACGTTGATGGCGGTGCCCCTGCCAACAACGGGGCCCCAAACTCGGCCATTGGACTAAGCACCGCCTTGATAAGGCGCAGAAGACACTCCCGTCGGCACCATTCCGGCTGGAGGTGAAATACTTAAGAAACGCTCCTGCCTGCGTCAGTTTGGAGCACAGGTACTGTAATCCGCGTGCACCTTCCATGTAAACGATTGGTGGAAGTGAATCCCCAGGATCCGCACCTCCGTCCCTTGGGATATGATCCCTGAGCTCAGAGTAAGTGTGATGCACGGTACGCCACTGGCCCAGTGGCGTACCGTGGGTGTCAGTCGCCCGGGGCGGAGGAAAATTTCGGCCCCCCTTATATAGGTATTTCAATTTAAAAAACCAAAATTCAGTTTTGTCACAGAACAAGCAATGAAAAATTCAGTGGTAGTACAGTGACCTGTTTAAAATAGTACTATTGGATATTAGTGGTGTATATGAACGCGAATGAATCGTACAAGCAAAAATAAAAAAAAGGTCAACAGGTTTCGCAGGAACTCCTCGGATGAAAAAGTTACTAGTTCCCCGGCGAGCCGATCCCCGGACTGTCCGGACGATAGCACTATCCTAGGCGCGATGCAAGTATAGATTAGGATGTTTCAAATTTTTACAAGATATTATTATTATTTATTGTGAAATTTTGCCGCCCCTGCCGCCCCCACTACGGTACGCCACTGACCCGGCCTCCTCTTCTTCGGAGAGAAATCCACTACCGCTCTTTTCGTTGCCGAGAACGTCAAGCTCCAAGTGGCAGCCCAGTGGTTTAGGGATTGTAATGCCGTCTGCGCAAGCCTGATTAGCGCTGGACGCTATAATGAACAGATCATCTGCGTACACCACCGTCGTTACCGATGTCGGGAGTGCCGTCCACAAGTCGGCCATATAATACGTGAAAAGGGGTGCGAGGACGCTCCCCTGCGGAACGCCCTGAACAAATTCGTAACGTGCCGACAAAACCAGCGCACCCTGAACGACCGTTGCAAAAGAAACGAGGCCAGCCATCTGAAGGTTTGGTCACTGAGCCCCAGTGCCTCCACTTTCGCCAGAAACCCGTTCTGGAATACCGAATCATACGCCCCCTCCAAGTCCAGCGCAATTACATAGGTCCGCTTATGCTGGGCGCGGGCTACTGCAGTGGTGTAATGCTTCCTCTACTCCCCGATATGGGAGAAACTCGTTGTGGTCGCTGAAGAGAGCAACAGCTGGTGCTCTCACGGTTGAGGACCATACGCTCAAATGTTTTACGGTAGCTATCTGTGAGGTGAGGGAGATGGGCCGGTATGAACTCACCGTCGTTGACTGACGTCCTGGTTTGGCTATCGGCACTATCGTGGCAGTTTTCCAGTCGGGTGGACACACCCGTCTTCCAAATCTCATTAAAACAGTCTAAAAGAGCCCGTATCCCCTCTGGCGGTAACGCCCTTAGTGCCTGTGCTACTATTTGGTCCGGTCTCGGTGCCGTTGATTTCATCCTCCTTAGGGCTAGATAGTCCTGCCGCGTAAAGGGTTGTTCCCCCCTCTCGCACGTGGCCGGCTTGGTTGCGGTTGGGGCGCGAAACATCCCTTCTGTCTGGGGCGACCGAAAAACTGCCAGTTCCTCCACCTGTTCATATGGCTTGACGAACACCTCCGGATTCGTTAGTACAAAGTGGTCCTTCGCATTTTCCGGCGGGGATTGGAGGCGTCGGAAAATCCTGTAGATCGACGACTTATCAAGAGGCCGACCACATATCCGGCTCCACCACTCGCGGCGAGACTGACGTATTCTCTGTCTGAACTCAGCTCCTAGTTTTTTGTATCTGCTCCACCAACTGTGAGACAAGTTTTTCTGCTAACCTAAATGCACGCCGCTTCTTCGCCCTCAAGCCTACACTCCTGGGTCCACCACGGCTGAAGGCCCTGTAGTGGGGCGAGGGAAACTTCCGTTGTGTCCGAAAGCCTCTACCTGACTCTCCCAAACAGCTCACTGTAATTGAGAGAGATGGGATCGAGGTTCTGCCGCATACGATCTGTATTTCTGTATATGATAATCGAGTTTCTAGTATGCTGAGCTTTGCTGCAATTGATCAAGAATTACTAATTTAGGAATACTGGTTCAGACTTTTTCTGAAGCCTGATAAATTTCAATTTCCTGAAACAAAATATTCCTATTGAAGCCTGATTATAAGTGTAATTTCATATATCTATGTAATAATAGTTTATTGTATTAATTAATAGTACTTGAAATTAAGCTGCCGGATGGCCGAGCGGTCAAGGTGGCAGCCTATCGCTCTGGGGACCCGGGTCCGAATCCGAACGGGTCGAAATATCCCCAGGAATTTTTCGAAGGGTGGTCCATTCGGATATGTCGGGCCCCGTCCCTCACTACCCGGCAGCCCCATTGTGGGCCTGGCCGAACCCATAATGGGCTTGCAAAAAAGAGGCCCTCTTAGTGCCCATAGGGCGGAAAGAGTTAAAAAATAGTTAAGTACCTGAAATCCTCTTTCTAAGTGTCGACTGAATAGATGGGCAATATGCATCATAAGGAAGTCTATTGACAACCTCTTTTTGTCATCTTGTGTCAAAACTCAACATTAAGAGGATCCAGAAAAGATATCAATTTTTCTACTTGTGTTATTCTGACTACAAAAGACATGATCATGTCAGTTTTGTGCAGAGAAGCTTCTGCTTGCTTCAAGTGGCATGGCACAGTAGTCAAAAAATTTTCCTTCAGCTGGCCACATGCAAACTGCAGGACTGGTAGAGGTGGCAGAGATATGCAAATGATTAAGTTTGTGTATGCATCAGGTCATGTGGTACCCAGTTTTGGGCTATAAAGACCAGCAGCTGGCTTGTGCCATAAATGGTTCACAGCAACTGAACTTTTGAAAAAAAAAGCATAGAAAATACCTGAGATGACAACGAGCTGAATACCATCAGTTAATGGTTGGGGAACAAGACATATCCTGGAGCCATGCTACCTATTTGTCAATCGGCACAATTGCCACACAGATTGGACACAATAGAGAGGTTACGGCCGAGTTTTCATCGCGAAAACGTGGTCGGACGTCGAGCGCCGCCATCTCGCAAGTCTTGAAGGTTGACAATGACGTTTGGTAATGTCGAGCATGGTGAGTAGATCAGCATAAACTTCATTTTTTTTTGTGTTTGGAGTTAAAATTATGACGTGTTTTATTAAAATAATGATTTAGGCATTTATGAATAGTATTGCAAAAAAATAATGTTTTTAATTCAGAAATTATTTAATTATTCAATACTTTTTAAAGTGATGTGACGTGACCACAGAAACTCTAAGGCTGTGTTCACTTTCTTTTCTTTTTTTCTTAATTTTCGCACAGAAAGCGTTTAATTAAAATTTTATTTGTAGTCTACTGATGAGGTATTAGTTTTGTTGTATGAGTATAAAAGTAATGAAGAAGCCATTTTATTATATCATATGACTAAAGCTATACCTGTGACAAAAGTAAGAATGAATTTAAATGAAATGACAGATTCTGATTGCTTGTTTTATTCTCGGCAAGTGATTAAATTAAAGTAAGAAATGAAAAAAGAAAAGGAATAATACTTATATAATTTTAACAGATTCTCAAGAGATGATTTGTTTCGCTTCCATTCTGCCTTCCATTTGTAATTATTTGTGAAAATGGATCACGCTCACTTGGAATTGATATATTATGTATTTTTTTACGATGATGATAGTTTATCCCAATAGACTTGATATTTCTGTTTTCTTGGGGAGAACAAAAAGTAAACTTTTACGATTTGTACATGAAATACTAAATATCATTTACAGTGGCGTGCCGTCATTAGAAGCGGTGGATGCGCCCCTTCCCTTGTATTTTCTAAGAAATAAATACATATTAAAAATTGAATTATGACTATTTACAAAAATTTTTTTTAATTTTTCGAGTCTATCTTTCATCCTTTTAACACACCACAGAAGTAACAGTATATTGGCCTGGCCGAATCCTCAAATAAAAGGTCGGCGTTTCGATCGTTTTTAACTTTGTTTTTTTTTGTTATAATTTATCACGTGTTCTGTGGAAGTTCGTCCAGGCCAATATACTGTTACTTCTGTGGTGTGTTAAAAAGATGAAAGATAGACTCGAAAAATTAAAAAAATTTTTGTAAATAGACATAATTCAATTTTTAATTGAAAATATCCTGGGTTGTTCATGTTATCATGTATGTTGTTATGTAAATACATATTAGTTTTAATTATATGAAAATAATCGCACAATATTTTATTATAACCGCGTTATCTATCTTATTACAAATTTCTATACTACACGTGAAAAAAAATAAGATTGCTATTTTATATTCGAATATTAGTGGCGGAGTAACGGAGTGGAAACGCTGTATTGTCAGCATCCAAAAAGCCAGATTCACCCATGCATCTTACAGAACACCAACCTCAACCGGTTTAGCTGGTGGAAGCCTAGGACCTTGGGTGGATGCTACTTGTATACCGCATCCAATTCTATCCAGGACCGGTTCTAGGCTGTTAGCCGCCTACCCGCTAGATATTTGGCCGCCCTCTCCCGATTACGTGAATCACGAGTAGATTTATAACTTAACCCAACCGATAAAAATTTACTGGTATGTTTTTATGATAGTTTTCTGTATAGTTGACAGGAGTTTAAAAAATCTGTTAAAATATTTGATATTTTTATTCCGCTGTCCGATTTTATATTACTCACGGATTTCAATGTTAAACCAGTGATATTACGATTTCGTATGTCCTATCTTTAAGGGGATGTAGAAAATAACGTGTACAATTCTTGTATAATGTTAAAAAATTAACTGCTACTTTGGTAGCATAATTCACAACTAAATTTAATGAATAAGAGAGATGCACGAAAAACAGAAAAAGCTCTAGAATTTATTTTCCTTAAATTTACGATTTATATATCCGTTTGTCATAAAAATTTGTCTTTCCAATTTTTCCCGAGACTACAAATATTCGAGTACAAAGTAACTGGTTTCGACTTAAGAACTAAGTAACTGGTTTTTACTTAAGAAGTAGTTAAATAATTAAGCGATTAGGGAATTTGGGACATAAATAAAACCCTGATGAAAGAGCCGAAATTTTACTTAAACAAAAGCCTAACCGAACCAATCTCTAGCCGAGTACAATGGGACTGATTTCTTCGAAATATTAGATGTAATAGACAGAAATTTTTCCAGTTCAACGAGAGTGACCGAAAAGTTGTAAATTTTGGAAATTTCCGTGGACAACACCTGGTCCTAAAACGAATTAGTTAGAAAACAAACGACAGACAATCTATTAAGTTTAGCATATTTAGACTTTTACAGCTATGATGAGAAACGTTTAAAATTTACAAGAACCGTGTCGCGTCTTTTGAGGTATATTAGTGATGCGACAAAAGAGGCATTTGAAATTGACCAGTATTCGCACCCTCGGGATTTGGCAGTTTGCGTGCATGCACGTACTGCACACCTAGCAGGATTGTCTCTGATTCCACTTGTAGGGAGTATTTGACTAAGTGGTTAAGATTTAAAGAGTAAACAATATTTTATGTTATTTTTATGTACGTTTCTTTACAAAGCTATATTTAATTATAATTTTCTTTAAAAGTATATTCATACAATTGAAGAATGTTTTGTACTAAGTATGTATATCCACCACACATTTTATTTCACCAAGTAAGTTTTTATAATTTTATTTTTAATTTTAGCCCTTATATCGTGGCTAGCGATTCAGAATGTTATTGCGATATTGAAAATTTATTTTAAAAAAGTTTTGGCTCAAGATCATATAATGAAAAAGAAAACATTATTAAGAGAAAGGCCAATGCCTAAGTTAAATATAAACACTTCAATAAAAAAATTTGTTCGACATTTTCACGATAAAATGGCTGTGTAAATGCATAAAAATGCAAAAATTGTTTTGTTGGTTTGCCTACTATTTTCAAATGAAATTAGTGTGTGGAATAAGAATGGTTTTGACAATTTAGCTGGCAAAAGACACGAAAAATCGGCGATTCTTTCGTATTCGAAACAATTTGGAAATCGAAGCGGAATAGAATTTAACATTAGTAAATAATATTAAATAAATATTGAAAATTATAACGAGATAGTTAAGGTTAATAGATATATTATATCTAAATAAATAGATGTTATATGTTTTTATCAAAGCAAGAGTTGGCATTTAGAGGGCATATGGAATATATCGGATCTAATAACAGAGTTAATTATATTGAACTTGTTTATTTATTAAGTACGTCAGATAAATAATCTATTAAAAATACATTTAAAGAAAGAATTAACTGGTTGCCCCTGGAAGTCGGCTTCTTATAGAAACACAGCTTCCCTATCATCAAATGTCTCGGCACGCCACTACAAAAGATACCTCAGGCAACCATTTTCTCATTGATAGTATGCCTAGCTATACAGTCGACTCCCTATAACGCGGTAGATACGTTCCACTTTTTATGAAATTCAAGTTCTACGAGTCCTTAAATACATGAGTCAATCACAGCTCGGCATGTATGCAGTTTACGAACTACGGCTGTTTGAAAGGTTTTCTTCCATAAAATTAATCGATTCTAGACTAATTTGACTCAACATTTCCAAAATACGTATAATTTTTTGGGAATAATCCATATAAACTATTCTATAAACAAAAAATTGTAGGATTACTTACCGAGTGTGCACCGTTCGACCGCGCCATTGCTTAAGCTTTTTTTCGTCGTGGAGCGGCGAATCGAACGGCATTCGATGCGCCTGCTGATAAATTATTTTTCTGCGAAAAATTTGCTGAACTTTGGAGACATCATTAATATAAATATAATTTTTATGGACGTTAAATAATAAATGGTTTTTAGTAGGTCCGCTGCTCGTTTAAACTCAACGGTTTGTGCAATATTCGCTATTGGTCTAGATTCGACCAATCCCGTCGCGACACGAGTCGGCGATGACATTTTACGAGTTTCTTTTAGAGTCTTTATACGAACACGGTCGCAATTTTTTCGCCGTGTTATACAAATTCTCATTTTATGAACCCGTTTTATAGGGGTCTACTATATTACTATAGAGTATTGCCAGTTTCTGCATAATGAAATCTTTGTACTGTACATAGTATTTAGGTTATACTGTAACAGTACACAGAAGTGGATCCAGAAAATGACAGGAAGGATACCACAATACAATTAATCATATTGTTATAAGTGCTCCAAAAAAGTATAGAACTGTTATAAATTTACTATACGGTTAGGAATTCCACATATCACGTAGCTACGTTTCTTATATTGTTCAGGATTTATGAAAATATAATTTGTTGAAACTCGTAGTTTCCTATTTTGCAGCAAACAGCAGAAATTGTAAAAAAAAAACTATTTTAAGCACCACAAAAGTATAGAATTGACTAGTAAGTGAATGCAAAAAGAATTATATAGTACAAAATAGTTTAATTTAGTAATTTATTTGTGCACTTCCTTTACTGACAACATCGAAAATGTAATTTGGCATGCTATCAACTAGGTTTTTTATGATTGATGCCTCAAGAGAGTTCCAAGCAGTGACAATTGCTTGTTTTAAGTGTTCAACGTTTGCATACTGATGATTTTGATCATAAATTCAGTCAACCAAGATCCCTCAAATGTTTTCTGTAGGATTGCAATAGGAGAACAAACTGGCCAATTCATTTATTTTCAAACCACTCTTTCTTATCTTGTGATGCATGGATAGATGCATTGTCCTGATGAAAAATAAGAGGAATTCTTCTGAATCTATGTTTGTATGGCAGCAATTTTTCTTCAAATTTGTTGATAGTCAGCATTGTTTATGTGACAGGTAATGAATGCCAAATATAATTTTTCTCAATGCAGAAAAAGCACCCCAAACCATAACACTCCCACCACCGAAGTTCCTTTGCGAAAAGTATCAATACTTGGGCATTTTTTGTAAATCATGCCAAAATGCTAAACCATCTAAACCATTTTCGTCCAAAAAGATTATCTATATGACAAAAAAGTTGTTATTTCTTGTGCTAGCACAATACGTCTAAATGAAACAAAAATTTTCCTTATTCTATTGAATGGCCATATTTTTCCTAGCAAAATTGAGTTGGGCAGCTTTATGCTCAGGCTTCATTTAAGACCGAACAATGTTGTTGTTACCGTGTAAAACCCTTCGGACAATTTCATGATGTACTTAAATACCAAAATCATCCCAAATTTTACATGTGGATGCTGTGGTCTTGCAGGGTAAGCTTTGCCTTCAAAGCTTACCCTGCAAGACCACAGATGAATCCACAAGACCACAGCATCCACATGTAAAATTTGGGATGATTTTGGTATTTAAGTACATCATGAAATTGTCCGAAGGGTTTTACACGGTAACAACAACATTGTTCGGTCTTAAATGAAGCCTGAGCATAAAGCTGCCCAACTCAATTTTGCTAGGAAAAATACGGCCATATTCACTTCTACACTTTTGTCCATAATTTGCAGGATTTGACAAATAATGCTGAATGACCTTTTTCGAATGCTTGAGGCTGTTTGCTACTGCCTGATGACTCAGTGCTCTCAAAGCTACAATTTGTCCTTTCTTAAAGTCTGTTAAATGGGTACCACAAGGCATAAGAAAAAAAAATACTTTCACACTTCAAACTTACAAGAGAGATGGTGGTTCTATACTTATGTGGCAGTATGTAAATTGACTTCCTCGCTATTTCGCAGTCAGCCACGAATTAGTTTCCTAAAATTATGTTTTTATAAGTTAGGTGCTGAATTATAATAAAAAAATATATTTCTATCTATTAGTGCATGTTCTGGCCTTAAAAGACCAATTTTTTTGAGCAGTTCTATACTTTTGTGGAACACCTTATTATATCCTTTATAAAACCAATTGTCTTTATATGGACCAATTACTAATTTAAAAAAGTTGTATAGAGTTAGATTAAATATATTAAATGATTAGTATATACTGTACTTTTTGAAAAATTACAAGAAGCATATAAAATAGTCTATCCTGAATCCATGCCTGTACTACAGAATTTGAAAATATGGTTCTTCATATCATGCTTTCTTTCCTGGAAACCTTATGCAAATTGGTAGACAATGTTTCTTGGACCAATGTTGGCCCACAAATTATTATTTTGAACAACATGACAAAAGATAAGTTGCAGTTATTCCACACACAAAAGTAGAGCCTATGCAAGACATGAATGAAAATAATACTGGATTTAATTAGGGAAAATACTATGGTTTTAATTAGCAAAAGAGAGAGAGAGAGAGAGAGAATGAAGTTGACACCTACTACTGATTAAAATTTTAACAAAGATCTTATCTGAAAAATATATATTTTTAATGTAAAAAAATTGTTTAAAAATATAAAATCTATCATCATAATTTGAATCTTTCTTTTTTTTGGTTGTTGCCCCTGGAAGTCGGCTTCTTATAGAAACACAGCTTCCCTATCATCAAATGTCTCGGCACGCCAGGTCCATTCGGATATGTCGGGCCCCGTCCCTCACTACCCGGCAGCCCCATTGTGGGCCTGGCCGAACCCATAATGGGCTTGCAAAAAAGAGGCCCTCTTAGTGCCCATAGGGCGGAAAGAGTTAAAAAATAGTTAAGTACCTGAAATCCTCTTTCTAAGTNCTATCATCATAATTTGAATCTTTCTTTTTTTTGGTTTTAACACTATCAAAATTAAAAAAAATACAAACAAATTGGAACAGTAAATCTTTTTATTGATTGATATATTTAAACAAAAGCTGTTTAAATGTACAATGAAGTAAAAGAAAATAGGTTTTTATACAATTAAATTTATGTTTGCATTTTAACATCACATTTACTTTACATATTTACAAATCATTAAATTTGCATAAACAGAATGGTTTTAAGATGAAAAATTTTATATTTACAACAACTATTTTTTCTTTGCATAGAAAAGAAATATTCCATAATTTAGTGAAAAAATAATTATTATTTTTAATTATTTGCAGAACAATTACATCTAGAAAATCTATAAAGGCAATTGATGGCATATGGCAGTAGTAAGTGATTATAATGACTAGAAATTATATATAAATTTTATATTTTATACTGCATTTTGTTTCTTTTACAAACATAGAACATAACAATCCTAAATAAAGATACAACTTTCCTAATTATTTTTTTCTTTTTTTTAAACAAGTGTAAAGTAATTTTTGAAAAATGCAAAGAATTCAGTGATGTATCAGAATTGCATGTTTAATATATAATTGTACGATAGTTATACATTAAGAATTAGACTGAAAAAATATACTCTGAATCAAGACCACCTGCAGAAATTCTTTGTTTTTTCTTTTTCTTAGAAGGAGCAAGCACTTGCATAGCAAGTAGAAATTTGAATTTAGGGAGGAAGAAAATCCATATTTATCCAGTGAGATTTATCCACTGAATTTTGAGAGGAATATACATATATAATGTGTATATACATATACTACTTTGCCTCCCTTTTTGCAAGCAGCCTTGTTCAGCATTGTCTTGATATAAAAAATAGCAAATTTTACATAATATGAAATATTTGGACAGTTTGTGAAGTGTATCTTTCATATTTGGACATTCAGAAAGTAAAATTGTTATTTTAGCTATAATTTAATTTGCATTTCATGTATTTGTTCAATGAAACTTAGATAAACATTCCTATTTATTAACTTTTACACATTTTTATTTTTGCATTAATGTGCTATAAAATTAAATTGGTTTACTAGAATATTACTTGAAAATAGCCTGTTTCATCAGCAAGATTCAAAATATTATCTACAGCTTAAACATGTCAAAACTTCAATTGTGAAAGGGATCAAAATAAAAATGAATATCTGAAATGTATAATTACTAACTTTTGATATAACATATCTAAATAAAAACAGTTAAATGTATCATCTCTTTCAATACAAATTAACGTATCAACAAATAATAATATTACTTTTTTCATATATGCTTTTATTTAGCATTATCTTACTTTGACACACAGTATATTGGATCTTATTTTCAAATTAAATTAAACAATATATGTTATTAAAGTTGGCAAATAATGTGTAATATCAATTATTATTAATGAGATTTATCATTAATATCACTTTATAAATAATATTAAATTACTTAATTATATTACTTGACATCTACTAAAAATTATCAGTAAACTAATTTTATTTCACTTTTTGACAAATATTAAAAGCTTTCAAAATAACTAGCCATCTAGACAAATGTGTAATGAAATATAACAGTTTGTGCAGTGGTATTTAAGATGTAGGTTTGAATTGGTTTGAGTTCTCATTTTCTCAGAAGTAATTCAAACTTCAATGCCATTGTTTAACTGGCTCCCAGCTAGCCAACTTCATTTCATGTGCTGCACATGACTTATGTACAGACAGCATTTTGCAATAATTTAGTCCATAATGGTTAAATTTAATCTACATACAAAACTAACAACTCACAAGAAAATCAAATCCAATAAAAATGAAGTATTAATCATTTTGTTAAATTAACTGAGGTGGAGTAAAGCCTCTTTTATATGGCTTACAAAATTGCATTTGACTTCAAAATTCGATTGATTGATTTTGATTAAACTTTGCCATTCTCCATTAATTGCAACAAAGAATCCAAAAATGTAATAAAAATGGAAATCCACAACTTCATTTTTGAGATATAAGCTTGTAAGCAATGTCTCAAGCACGTCTTATACGAGCTTATAGAATTGAGTTTGTTCTATAAATTTGGTGAGCCGATTTTTATAAAACTTCATAATTTTCCATTAATTGCAATATGGAATCCAAAAATGTAATAACTGTAATTTAAATGGCAAAAAGAGCACTTGCCTTGGATCCCCAAACCAAGAAAATATTTTCCCCCCAAAAATGCCTTAAGTCAACCAACACTGTACATAATGCCCCTAATTCAAATTTGCCAGGTTCCATGAAGCTATAATGCACCACTGTTAAAAACTTTGTTTTCAATATATATTGGGGGTCAAAGTGACAATGTTTGTGCTCCCTGAAGTGACTGACTGTAAAATATGACCTACTTGAACCTATAACCAGTGCATATAGAGTTTAATCTTCCAAAACAAACATTTTCTTAACCCCATCTGGGTTCTTCTTCAGGTAAATCAGCTGGATCGGAACACAAAAACGAAAAATTTGAACAAATCCGAACGCTGTAGATTTTGAATCGTTCAGTTTGTTTGTGTATTCCGTCACGTGATTCATTTGAAAGTGCTTAAACTTAACAATATCCAAACTCAAGACAAAGTTATGTTAAAATACATATGTGATAGTGAGATAAATAATTAATAACGATTCACATGTTCCCCTGTAACTTTTTCTTTACCACGTAATAAATAGTATAATGCTATCACTCCATATGCAGTAAGTTCTGCCATGCCATGGAAAGGCCAATCTCGTCTCTTGTATTAATGCAAGAGGATGTGTCATACGCCTTAAAAATTTCCATCTCCTCTAACCATTTCAGGTGGTCAATGCGCAGTGTTGTAACAATTAATTGCACTCTAGTGACTGACTGTGCCTAATGGAATTTAGAGGTAAAAAATAAAAGCATTGCATGCACCTAACAGAAAATAGGCTCAAAAAATAAATAAAACACAAGAGCAAAGCACTTGTCATTGATTGCTTTGTTCTTGGATCATCTCTCTCTATACCCAGCAGACAAGGATTGTATCTCCAATGGTTGGCAGCTATGAGAATAGCCTATTTTGTGGTGGCAAGTGCAAAGTTTGCCTGTTTGCAACCATCAAATGCAAGGATTGCTACTTTCTTTCTGGATCTGCCTCAATTCTATTGCAATACAACAAAGTTGTACAATGTTCTAGTATTATTAGATATAATTTTAAAAAAAGATCAAAATGCCAAGAATAAAAGAAAATTATAACCTTAAAATTTTATGGTTACATTATCATTTTAAAAAAAATAGTAAATGATATATCAAAATGCTTTTGGTGTTTATCTAAATGTTTGAATTGATAATATATTCAGTATAATTAAAAGAATAACATATTCTCCAGAAAAAATTATTAATAGTTATATTATATTAATATTAACATCTTTAAACTGCAACTTTTGACACAATATTTAAGCCTTTATTCTCATTTCTCTTATAAGATTGAATTCTTGATATTTGTACTAAAATTATATCAATTATTTTATTTTAATGTTGAGAGAGATAATTTACAAATAAATTTTAATCATTATAAAAATATCCAAAAAAAACTAAGAATCAAGACATGAGGTATAATTACAAACTAACAAAACTGGATCTCAAAAATTCTATGATTTTCATATACTTTCAATTATCATTTTAAACCTTTCAGTTTATCTTCAGAATTATCTGTAAAAGAACAGATTGCTCTGAAAATGAACCAAAAGATTTAGAAGTGCTAAGTCAATTACTCAATAATTAAGTCAATAAATTCAAGACAACTTTGTAAAATAGAAGCAAGTTGAAAACTATAAATTTTGTAACAGGTGGAGTGTTATAGTAATAGAATAAATAATCTGAATTTAAATATATAATTGAAACTAGATATCAAAACTGACATCATAGTATTGGTTATTTTCTTTATTAATTAGTCATTCTGTTAATCACAATGCATATTTTAATGATATTAGTAAAACTTTTAATCATCAATTTAATTTGCTGAAGAAACAGACCATTTTATGAATCTTCAAAATAGAAGCAAGTTGAAAACTATAAATTTTGTAACAGGTGGAGTGTTATAGTAATAGAATAAATAATCTGAATAAATATATAATTGAAACTAGATATCAAAACTGACATCATAGTATTGGTTATTTTCTTTATTAATTAGTCATTCTGTTAATCACAATGCATATTTTAATGATATTAGTAAAACTTTTAATCATCAATTTAATTTGCTGAAGAAACAGACCATTTTATGAATCTTCAATGCTAAAATTTATTATATATTTATAAAACATGTTATTAAGATTTTTATATTTTAATTTACATTAAATAAATTTAGCAAAATAATAATTTCAGAATGATTTAACACACATTATCACAAATATTTCTTTTATATAAGTACTAAAGTACTAATTACTTCTTACTACATGATTGTATTATGTACAATAAAAATATTTAATGAAGATTTACATATATATATTAATTTCAAATTAAATATTTATGCATGTCCTCATTATTGAATTTTCAAAATTTACAGTAATTAATTGATTAAAACAATGTCAAAGTGCTAAATTGAGATCAAACTGTATATAAATTATCAAATATTCAAGATTATCATGTAAAAATCAAATCAATTTTCAATCAGATGTAAAGTTAAAACAAAAAATGATATACAGTCGACCCCCCTATAACACTGTTGATAATTTCGTTTTATATGAATTCCATGTTGTGCGAGTCACTTAGATTTTACAAATATGTGAGCCATTCACAGCCCGGCACACGTATTTGTAAAATCTAAGTGACTTGTACAACATGGAATTCATATAAAATGGAATTATCAACAGTGTTATGGGGGTAGACTGTAATTACAACTAGAACTGCCAAATTCATCCTTAGTAAACAGACAAATGTAAATAGTCAAAATAAATATGGGTCAAGATAATGCTTTCAGCTAGCTCATTCTAACTTCATTTATTTATATTTGGCTATTTACAAGAGTTGATCTTATAATAACCATAAATTTCAAGAAATCTTTTATATTATATACAACACTGTATTGTATAAGCTTGCATGAGCTTGCTGAAAAATGACATTTTCAAACAAAATTTGATATTAAGCAAATTGTTTTTAGCATGCTTCAATGTAATACTGACCACACAATTATTCCAAAACAGTTTTAAATAGAAATTACACCATTATATTTTATAAACATTTTCAATTAAAGTATAAAGTTACAAAAATTATTTCATTTAACATTTTTGTTTTTTAAAAGAAACATTGAAATTAGAATATAAAAGAAAAAAGGTTAATGAATCTGAGAAAAGTGTGTTGTGTAAAAATTAAACTTTTGGTAGTATATGAAGAAGGGGAAAAGGAATATTTCAGATTTTACTTAATATATTTAATTTTTTAATCAAAGGCATGACAAAATAGTCTATATAAAGAAACAAACTTCATTCCATACTGTTTAATTTATCACAGTGAGAACACAAACTCACTAATTAAAATCACTTTTGTGATTATATACATATTTATATATGAAATATAATTTCTAAGAATAAGAAGAAAATTTTAAAAAATTAACAAGTTAAATTATGGAAAAACTGCTATCAACTGATTAAGATAACTCTTATAGAACCTTTTAAATCAGCAAAAATTATCCTTTAATGTAACAAAGCAAATGTTTTGGTTATTTTAAACAGCCATGATCAGGTTATCATGAAAATTTGAATGTTCTAAAACCCAACAGAGCAAAACAGAAAATATATTTTTTCAAATGTGAGTTCAATTCAAATTTAAATTAAAACCAAATATTGCAATATGATTTGTAAAAGATCACATACAAATTTATATTAGTACACCTTGAATATATAATCATTAAAAAATGTTCAATAAAGTATAAAATTGCAGAACCCAGGCAAGATGGGAGGAAGGAGCTTTAACTATAGCTTTGGCTTTATTTGGAGGATGGAATGCAAAAGTGCTGAAAACAGTCACAAGAGATCATTTCCTCAAGCAATTGGAATGTTTAGAGATTCATAAAATTAACAAAGAAAGGTAGATGCATAAATTTGGGGCCAAAGTATAATCTCTGAAGTGTGGAAGGCATAGTATCAGATTTCCAACAAATGGGTGAAATAAAAAATTTCATCAGCTATTTTTAATGAGAAACAAATGAAGTTTTCTACAATACATAAATTTGTATTTAACCTTTTACAACCAATCATATTGCTGTATTTAGTTTTAATTTAAATTTTAAAGTTGCATTTGAAAAAAAAAAATGTACAGTACAAGTATTCTATATTCTGTATCCTTGGATTTTAGATCATTAGAATTTTCACGTTAGCCTGAAGATGGTTGTTTAAAACAGCTGAAAATGTTTGCTTTGATGAAGTAAAGAATCATTTTTGCTGATTTAAAAGATTAAATAAGTGTTATCAAACTTTAACTATTAAATTACATACAAAGCATATAATTTCATTACCATGTAATTTAATAATCAGTGATAAAAATCAATCACAATTTAGACACTTCAGATATCTTATTCTACATATTTTATATATTTGAATACATATAGAGGTCAAAAATAGTCATACAAGCCAAAAAAAGTAATTTAGTATCAGAAAAAATAATTATATATATAATGTAGACAGATATTTACTCATTTGTGCCTTCCTATTTATATAATATTTTCAGTTTTTTGTAACATACACCAGAAATGGTCAAACAACAATTTTTTCCATTTTAAACAATGAAAGATTTAACAGACACTTACTCAGTGCCTAAGCAATTTCCAATATCTAATATTTCTTACACTTACAATATTTATTATTAGACCTTTAGACCTTATAAACTTTCAGTATTTTAATTTTGACAAGAAACACTCAAATGAGAAAATGTCTCTTTACATTTTATAGTTATTTTTCAAATCATAAATCATCTTGCTTCAACTTGTATCACTACTTTTGGACTACTATATATATACCAATATTCCAAAACTTTTTCAAAGTTTAATTAAATATTTAATTATAAAGAATAGTTTATATTTTTTGAATTTCTTTGACATTTTTAAAGTTTACTCTAAAACTGTAAATAAATAAATAAATAATTATAAAGATATTAAACAAATTTATGCAATTATTTAAACATACAAATGCAATATATATACAATAAAAGAAATATTAAAAATAAAATCTTTAATAGTAAATTTTCATTCAAAAATCATATTTTGAATCAAATTAATTTAAATTCAGAAAAAACAATCAAATATATATATATTTGCTCCAGATTATTCTATTAGTCTATGAGAGTAGTTAACATAAGTTATATTTGGATGAATACATTACATATATATATAGCATGTTTGANGTACCAAATTAATATCACAACTTAATAATAATGTTTCTCATATCAACATTATTTTTCGATTTTCTAATTTTAAAAATTGATATTTTAATTCAAATATATTATTAACGAATAACTAATAGGTTAATTTATTATAAAGACAGAATAAATCTGTACCAAATTAATATCACAACTTAATAATAATGTTTCTCATATCAACATTATTTTTCACTTTTCTAATTTTAAAAATTGATACTAAACTGCATTTTTTCCAAATAAGAAAATACTCATCATTAATTTTTAAAAAATGGCTGAATTTCACAGACGCAACAGTATTTCAATTTGTAGCCATTATATAATAATGTGTATCTGCTGAATGATGAATGATGCAATGGAATAGGAAATTAGTAGTGAAAGAAGTAGCTTCTGCTTTCATGTGTACAAACTTGTGTTTATTTATGTTAAAGATGGATTTAGTAATTGCATTTGCATTTGACAACATAAATTGAAATTTTTAAGATTAATAATGTAATTCCCTTGTAAATAATTTAAAATGTAGAGATTATGTAATATCTTTATTTGCTTGCATGGGGGATAGCCATCATTGATCAGTTACAGCTAATGAAAGGTAGTGTAAATGAAATATGTTACTAAATGTAACATCAAAACACCAAACATGTTCTAAAACAGTGCTACTGAAAAATAATCAACAGCTCTGGAATTATTGAGTGCTGAACACAGTCACTGTGTTGATTTTTTTTGGTTTTTTTCTAGAATTGTCTGTACTGTGACAACATTACATTATTCATCATTTTGCAAAAAAAAAAAAAAACAAAAAACAATTTCAAGTGCCAAACCTTTCTATAAATCAATGTAAGTGCAAGATCCTTCAGGAATAAAGTATTTCAATCAATTAAAAATTTCTAAAATTAGAAAAATATTTATATAATTCCAAATAAACCAGCAAGTTTTATTTTTAAGTTAAATTGTTAAATTTATACTTTTCATGGATTTTATCATATATTGTAATAACAACACTTACACTTAACTAATTACATATATCTTATATAGTAAAATAGTTAGCTTTATGATAAAGAATTAAACAGATTAGATTTAAAACAGTTCAATCTTTCTATTATCATGTAAGTATTAAATAATATTGCAAATGAAAATTTTTTAAGTTAATATGAAATAAATTCCTTATTTAAAAAAATAAATTCTGGTTAATTACAGTTTTCAGTATAATTTTTAATAACAAGATATAAATAGCCATAATTTTATTTTCATTACTATTTTCAGCTGTTTCAATATTTTAATATCTAGAACTTTTTCTCTTTGTATATAATTCCTCTCAAATTTTATTTTGGCCAAATTTCTACTTTTGTTCTGAACATAATTCATCATTTAAAAGAAGAAATAAAAATTAAATATTAAAATATTATAATGAAATAGAATTAGGTAACAAAAATATTAAAAAAGTTGTTGTTGTTACAGTACATTAAGTTTCTTTTTAATACTTACATAACTAGCAATTATCATCTAAAAAATAAGTATGTGAAATTATTGTTTAATACTATAATTAGTAACATATGCTGTTTTTCTGCTACAGAAATCTGTTTGTTTGTCTGAACAATTTATTTATCACATGAAATCAAATTTCCATTAAATCTAAACTTATAATTTATCTATAAAATATTTAATTCTATCTTCATAATCACACTTCAAGTTAAATTTCTAAAGCAATAATCTTTGTAAAATTTTTATGTAATTAAGTTTGAGAATAAAAAATAGTTTAAAATTTTGTTATATTAAATGCACATATGATTCTACTTACTACAAAATTTCACAGAAATTGTGAAACTTGAAAATAAATAAAGTAAATAATTTATTTGTAATAAGAGGGAAATAAATAATACAGTAATCAAAATTTGACGATAATTAATATTCTCATTATTATAAGAAGATAAAGTTTCTGATTTCTATTACAATATTTAATATAGATGTAATGTTGTTATTTCACATATGAACAAAATTCCAAATTTATGTTAGATTAGTAAATCCTATTAAATTTAATTAATGTTGTAACTGATAAAACAAATGAAAAATTCATATTCAGTTTAAAATACAAATTTTATCATTTTAAAAATTTATCTGCATTTGTTCTTTTTAAGGACTTTTCAAACTATTTTTCCACTGAAACATTTTTATACTTAGAATTCTTTTCTAAAATGTTTTGAAAAAATAAATAAATAAAAGTATATTTCATAATGACATAAATAGAAACATATAAAAAGAGAATGATACTATGAAAAATTTAAATTTCTAAGTTAGAATCTAATACTCTCATAGACTAACTGTCAGCAAATATTTAATACTTAAATCTAATGTAATACTCAATTCAAAAAGTGAATTATTTAGAATTTATTATTTTTTTAAAAATTCAGCTTTTAATAATTTGTAAGTAATATTACTTAAAAGATAACAAGAAAAATATTGCATAAAAAAAAGGAATATTATGTTGTTATTAATCCTCTTTTTGAAATTATTTTAATTTAAATACATTATTGCATCTAAAAAACTAAATTTAATATGTTATTAATTTAGAATGTATTGGAAAAAATTGAACAAAATTTAAAAATTTTGTTCAATTTCCTGTTAAAGTATAATATATCTTAAATATTTTTAGAATATTTTCAATTACTATTTTTTAAAACCTTTGTAAAATAAAAATGACTATCATTATCAGACTATAACATTCCAAATGGCTCAATTTTGCTGTCAGTTCAAATGAAGTGCTTCATCATATCAGCAACACTGGTTGTAAAATTGTTGTTAGCATGCAGTTTCAAAGTCCAAGACAATGAGTGGAATGTTACGTTTAATTGAAATTACTGTTGAACATCCAAAATAGTCAATGTTACTCTAAAAATATCAGTGATTAGAAGTTGCTTGTCCAACAGCTGCATCATAACTTGGAGGTGGGCCTGTATACGGTGGAGGAGCTGTTCCTTGTGTATTTAAATATGGTGTAAGTTTTATGGCATTTGGATGATGGACAGGAAAGGCTTGCTGTGGAGGTAAAGGTCCTTGTGTTGGATAAGGTGGAGGAGGCCCTTGTGTTGAAGTTGGTGGTTGAAAAGGCCCTAAATAAAAAAAATTATATAATTGTTTTTATAAATTTGAAATAAAAGTGATTGCAAAAGTTGTGTTCTTATTTATACAGAAAAATATGTATTTATCCAACTCCTATATCAAATATAAATTACTTCAAAACTGCTTAAAGAGCTTTTAAGTTTATTAAAATTGAATGTTTTTGAGCTTAGCATTCCTAAAGACTTATGAAGTTTTAAAACATTTGATTTTAATATTTTGAATTTTATAACAATGTTTGAAGCT
>NW_019385580.1:119219-125252 GCF_000671375.1 Centruroides sculpturatus
ACAACGAGTTAAAATTAACTTAAAACCGCATAAAAAAGTTTGCAGAAATTAAAAGAAATAGGCTGCTTAATAAATTACTTCGAATGTCTGAAAGAAATTCATATAAAAGCTTAAAATAAACTTGTATTCAAACTTAATTCAGTTTATTTTATTGAAAAGTAATACAAGGGGAATCCCCGAATTGCAAAAGCTCACTCTAAAAACAAATCACTGACATCTGGATGTGAAGAGTTAATTAAAACCCCTTTAGTTCCTCGCCGAGTTAACTCGGGCACGTTACATAGCGTTACATAAAACACGGTCCTTAAGGCCATTTTTGACATTTTTTTTTTGGAATTTTTGGAATGTTTTATAAGTCTCCAAATTTTTAAAAAATATTTAAAAATATTTGGCCAGCTAGTGTTCACCCTACTTTAAACCCTTGTCCTCCTGCGACGTCTATGAGAATGCCCCGGGAAATCCAACTCCAGCTGTGTTCAAGGTCATCCAGATGTGTAAACAATGACTCATCGGTGTTAAATTTCACAGAAGGGCGAGACAAAGGAAGTTAAACTTTGAAGCTTTTTCTTCAAAATTAACTCATTTCTTTCATTTTTTTCAGTTTTAAATATTTTTTATGTTTAATTACATTAATATCAAAAATTGGAAAGTAGCAAGGAGATTAATACAATTTTACACATTATATATCACATGTTACATCAAGTCGGCCATTTCTACTCTCATTAAAAGTGTTTTTACTTCCATCAATGCATGAGCTCTTTGAACTCTAATTACATAATGTTTATGTGGCCATATGCAAGGAGGGAGGGTATTAATCTAAATTTCACTATGTTCTCACTAGAGTTAAAAATTTGCTATTCCTGCCCACTACTCTACATTCTAAAAAACTGTTGACTTGGATGCAGTCACCAATTCAATACCTTGATCACCTTTCTATATGCATTTGTCACATCTTCAAAAAACATGGCTTCCTCTTGACTCTCTCCCCACAGCCAACTTTATGCAGGCTTATCTGCAGTGATAGCAAGTTCTTCCTTCTCGAGAAATTTCCCTAACTTGTGGATTGCACTTTTAAAATTTAACCACAACCATAATACCCTAGTCATCCTGTGTTATAATGCAGCATGGACTCATGCCATAAAAATGTTTTGAGAGTTCCATTATGCTTTGTTTCAAATTTTTGTTCTTTCTCATACTTATGAGGCTTGAATTCCATTGTGAATTTTGAATGTTTAAATATTGAGAATTTTACACTGCACATAGTGACGTTCTACTCAAAATTCAAGATGCTCACAAGCCTGATTTTGTATCATTGAAAGTACTTGCATGATAAAAGGATTTTAATGCCAACTAACAGTGTATGTATCTAGTATTACACATTTACATATGCTACATTTCTTATAAACAACTGTTTTTACTCAACAGATCATAAGACTAAACTAGAGAAATTGCAACAGGAATGTTCATTCCCAAAGGTATGCTTTGGTTAAAAGCAAGTTTTGAAAAAAGGTCCATTTAGTATGAATTTTCTATGAATTCTAATTGTTTGTCTCCAAGTGAGATTATCACAATTGATAACAATAGCAAAGCTTTGTTTATAATAGGAGAATTATTTTAAAATAATTTTATAGTGTGTTCTGGAACCAACTGATTATTATAACAATAGCCGATTGATAACATTATCCATAATTATAATAACTGGATTCCACTGTAGTTTTATAAAAAAAAGTATGTACTATTTTCCTAATTTTCAATATATATAATCAGATTTAAAATAATTCAAGGAAGAATAAACAATTTACTTTATTTATTACAGAAATAATTGCCATTTTCCACAGTTATAACAACTAGGTAATTCTTAACTGAATTAAATTTACAAGGAAAGGCAATGAAATAGCTACCTGATTTTTAAATATTTTTTGTATTCAAATGAAAGTTTTTGTGAAATTAAACCTAATAGTCAAGAATTCTCAATCTTAAGCAATTTCAAGGAAAAAAACAGTTTAAATTTATACACTTTTGTGTAAAAATGTACATAATAGATAAGTGGTGTAGTGGTTATGTTTCAATAAGAGTCCATGTCTTAAGGCTATTCTGGATTAGAATCTCTTTCTTTCAAAGAATATTTTAAGAATTTTATTTTTTAATTTTGCAGGAAAGGTAGTTACTTTTCTGGCAAAAGTGAGTAATTGGAAATTTCATTTTTCACTGCCAATTTATTTATTTTTGCATTTGTTTACTAATTTACTTATTTAATAAGTAAACTACTTATTACTTTTATTAATGTCATTGTTTGTAATTTACTTATTAATAAGTAAATTACAAATAATAATATTAGATATGTATTTCTACAGCTGAAATTGTATTTATTACAGAAGTAAACAAATGATTCTCTACTTTTAAAGAAACTTGAATTTGCCAAAGAACACACGATAACAGTAAAGAATTTGTAAGTTGTTTAAACAAAGCAGTTATGATTATCACAGTCAAAATGAAAAGCTGTAAGGAGTAGATCTATACCACTTTTCCATTTACATGTCATTGTTAAGTTTCAACACAGCTGCAACATCTCTAATTCCCAGCTAAACAGAATGTTTTCAATTCCCTTTAATTTGTGGTTAGTGTTTATTTATGCTATTAGGTACTTTGCAGAAATAAAAAAACTATACTGTAAGTCAAATGGGAGAGCAATTAAAATAGAGCATCAAAAAAATAAAAATACATAAATAAATTAGTAGACAAATATTAACCTCTATGATACACTGCTATACATGGTTCACAAAAATTATTGCAAAAACAAAGAATCCTTCACTTGCACATATAGGATGACCCAGGTTTTTGAAGCAGTGAAAAATGAATAAAAACCTTATCTTACATATGAGTAAGTATGGTAGTCGGGACCTCTTACCCCTAATCTTTACATATCTGGTCTCGACTTTCATCTATCTAACACCGTTCTCAAGATTAAGGTAGGAGAGACAGACAGTTGACAGTGAAAATTTATAGGTCTACAATTTTTCAAATTGCAGCCCAATAATGAAAACCATTTTATTTAGTTTACTTTTTACTGATACAAATGTCAATAAATAACAGTTTTTCACATTTTTCTTGAAAGTTTTGTAACTAGGACAAAAATTATGGTAAAAAATATTTAAAAGAACAACATTTTAAGCTGCTAAAGTAATGAAACTTTTGTTTTTTTAAATTTATGAGAAACTATCAATATTATAAGCTATATTTGTTATTAATTCAAATATGAGAAAATTCCTTATAATCTATATTTATAAAATTACATGTCCTGACTGACTGACTGATTCATCATTGCCCAGAGCAAACTGATGAACCTAAAGAGATGAAATTTGGTACACAGCTAGGGTATGTCATGAAAATGCATTCTAAGAAGGGATTTTTCGAAATTCCCCCATGGGGGAGAGAGAGAGGATTAAGGCATAACCTGAAGAACAGCTTCTACTGTGCTATTTTAGATGTTATTTTTTGTTTTTGATAGTAATAACTTAATTTCCAAATGTACAATATTTACCAAATCATCCAAATCATTTGCCTGAGCAACGTTGGGCTCATTTGCTAGTAATCAATAAAAGGATATAAAATAATTCATTGACATTGTTCCTGATATTAGCATTAATTAGCATATTATTCAGCAAATATTTTTAAAATTAATGTATGTATATCCTAAATATAAAAATTCATTAAATATAGTTTTATCTAAAACTCAAAGATCAATAATAGAATAATAAAGCAATAATAATTCTCAGTATTTAAAATTATCTCTAAATTCAATATGAAAATATTCAGTTAAATAATGTATAGCATTATAAAAAGAAAAAAAGTTAATAAATTTGAAAAGATTCCTTCAATGAAAGCTAACTAAGTAGTTAATAAATTTAATACAGGATGAGGCAAAAGTCTGGAAAATCCTTTTGTCTCAAACAATGTTCACAAAATTTACTTCCCACATGCTAGGATAGTAATTAGGTATAAGCCTCTGCCTTTTGATGAGTGCAGTATTCATGATCTCCACCTTGAATGCAGCTCACAATTTTTAAATGAGAAGAGGGTTATGTCATATCAGTTAAGCATAGAATTCATACAAAAACACAATGGAAGCATAAGTTTTGTCTCATCTTTATTTAGGAATTATTCACATTCAAAGTTAGTGTCTGATGCCTAGCATAAATCTTTGTCATTACAGGTGAATTATCATGTCATTAATGAGTGAACATCACATAAAAATTGTCCTGATGAGAGGTGAGAGGAACATTCATGTCATTCATGCTGACTTCAATTATGTCATTTAAATTTGTCCTATTTCACATAGTAGCTGCAAATATTCTTGCATAATTTGTGAAAAGTCCCATATGCAGTTTCAGATGTCTATCCCTGGAAACCAGGGTTAGTGAAAGATTCATCTCAGATATTTTGTACTCAGAAATGGTATCCATATAAGGTGCAACTTGCTGCATCACCTAAATGATGATGATGATTGATGTAGTTTGAAGAATGGACTCTGGAACAAGCACACATGGATCCATTAAGTGATGTGTTATTGTTCTATATTAATAGTGAAGTTAAATGGTACAATCTCCAATATTGGCCAGAGGGAAATCCATCATAGACTAATCCATCCAAAACCTTGTTTATGGTAAAAGTCATGGTATGGTATGAAATTTGGGATCATAGGACCTGTGTTTGTTGACAGGATAATGAATGGGGTCATCACATTATAGGACAATGTATTTCTATCTGTCCTGAATGAAAACTGCACATTCACACACCTGCACACTTCATGAATGGCTTGAATTCCCAGGCAACTGGATTGGACATTGAGGACTGATAGAATGGCTACTGAGATTACCGGATTTGCCACTGGACCTTAAATGCCACATCTACAGTCCTTTCTGTAAGCAGGAAAAATCTGTATGGGCACAACTAAAGAAGCAAATTTTGCACTGATGTAATGAAATTTCATGTTCAGTTTTTTTTGCATATTCATGAGGACTGACATTTGAACATGTGAATTCAATAATATGATAGACCCATTGAACATATCTTGAAACTACTTTGTGGACACTTTACATTTGAATAACTCCTAAACAAATAAACTTTGGGTAAATTGATGAATTCAATTGTGTTTCTAGGTGTGTTTTATGTTTAACTGATATATGATATGACACTTTCTCACTTTAAAATTATGTGCTGCAAGATGATGGCTATAAATGCTACTCCTCACCAAAGGATAGAGGTTTCCATCCAATTACTTACTATTTTTGCATATTGGAGTTAATTTTGTCAAAGTTGATCAAGATAAAGGCATATTTCCAGACTTTTGCCTCAACTTGTATAAAAGAAATGTTATATATAATAATAATAATTATTGGTACCGTACAATTTGTTGTTTATTATTACTATTATACAATACATTTAAAACAGAAATAAATAATAATAAATATTATTGTTAAAATTTCTATAGAATTTATAAAGGTAAAACAAATCAGATAAGTCAAAAGAGTCATTGTTATCAATACGTGCAGGATCCTAATTTAAAATTTTATATTTAAAATGTTTTGACAAAATTTCTATCTTATTCATTCTGTTCAATTTCCTTAGATCAATATAAAAGATTTCTTAAATTTTCTTAGACTTATAGATTTTCTATTACTCTAGTTCCACCCCATTTAACCTGAACTCTGTAATTTGGACCTCCTCTATCAATTTTATGGCAATTGTATCTTTCCTAGTTAAGCTTTTATACACTTCTAGCTTATTTTTTCTATTTACTTGTACACCTGGAATATTTAAGTTTGAATATGGTATGTGAAACAAATCAAACAAAATTATGTAAACATCTGCAAATTGTAACATAAGTTTTTTATTTTCACTTACTTTATTATTATTATAAATGGTTTATTTTAATTAATGTAAAACTAACTAATGAAAAAAAATCATATTTATATATAATGTATGTATTCTATATATGAATTTTATTTTAAAAAATTAGATTAGCGTAGTCGG